>NC_071283.1:3187842-3207842 GCF_023375685.1 Ictalurus furcatus
AATTTATAATGTTAGAGTACTTCATAACACGTTCCCTTATCTAGTGTGTGTGTGTGTTTTGTTTTTTTTTGGTCCGATCGGGGTCTTACTCAGACCATAAACAGATAGCAACGTTATGTCACTGACCATGGATGCAGATTAGCATTTTGCCCCACTATAGATTACCACCCCAATAAAGTCCCCAAGACGAATTTGGCCACCCCATTGCACAACGCCTGGCCACGCCCTCCTGCATGAGTCATGTGGGAAAACAATGACAAAAATATACCCGCTGCTGAATTTTGACGAGAGATCTGGGGTTGGCCGTGTGTGTACTGTATGAGGCACACACACACACACACACACACAGATGCTCATACATATACATACACAAACTCAAGCACATGGGTGGATGGTCCAAAAGCACAGACTGGTGCACACACACACACACATCCTCATTCAACTCTTCTCTATTAGCTGTCAATCACATGGCCACCTGCGGCACTGAAAACGGAAAATGACTATCATCAAATAATAACAGCAGGGAGAAAGTCCAATATTGATATTAAAGCACTCTTTCGCTGCTCTCCCACAGTTTCATTTATATTCATTGACACGGAGTCGTGCAGTAATTGTGGAACAGACACATCACCGTTTGGGGGGAAATGGTGCTCCATTAGCACAGGACAGCATGCACCATCCACACCTCAGGTATTGTGATGCAAATGAAAGAACTGAAAAAGCAGCAAAGGAGGTATAGAAATACTGTAAAAATAAATAAATAACGAATAATCCATCATTACCTGAAAACGACGGACAGGTGGAGACTGATGGGTGGAGAAATTAACCATGACACCTCTGATGATGCGTCTAGTTTGGAAACATACAGTAGAGTGGTGCTTGAAAGTTTGTGGACCCTTTCGAATTTTCTCTACTTCTGCAGAAATGCGACCTAAAACATCATCAGGTTTTCACACGAGTCCTAAACGTAGATAAAGAGAAACAAACGAGATGAAAATATTACACTCGGTCATTTATTTATTCAGGGAAATGATCCAGTGTTACACCTCTGTGAGAGAGGAACTCAGTTGCTTAGACGTGACCCAGGGTGTGAGCTCGTGGACTATTTATTAGACGTCTTGCTCTTGGAGTGATCTTTGTTGGTCTTCGCTCCTGGAGACGGTCTTAAATTTCCTCCATTTCTACACAACATGTCTGAGTGTACATTGGTGGAGTCCAAACCCTTCAGAGATGCTTTTGGAACCTTCTCCAGCCCGATGAGCTTCGACGACTGTTTTCCTGAGGTCCTCAGAAATCTCTTTTGTTCATGCCATGACACAAAAAAAAAAAAAAAAAAAAAATCCAGACAAAACAGGCCCCTCACTCACACCTCATCGTCATCCCATTGATTGTAAACACCTGACTCTAATTTCAACTCTAATCCTAGAGGTTCGCATACGTTCACAACTCACAGATGAGTCACGCTGGATCATTTCCCCCAGTAAATCATCGACCGAGTATAATACCATCGTCGCGTTTGTTTAATGGGGTTGATGATGATCAGGTGATGTTTGAAGTCGTATTTATGCACACTTTCAAGCACCGCTGTAACTGCCAATCAAGCTGTGAAGAGCATGTCCTGTATCAGCGTGAACAGGACAGAGAAGCGGGACATGTGGTATCAGAGAAAGTGCATTAGGAGGAAATATATGACTTGGCGTTCGTGTAGTTTAGCCAGGGGGAAAGCCTAAGGTGTAAATAAATAAATAAATAAATAAATAAATAAATAAATAAAATGAGCTAGTAGTTCGACTCAGACCGTGAATACTGAAGATCAGTTTTATCGTAAGACGTGTAGGATTATCTGAACAAGCAGGAGCGCGCTGGCACCCCGCTATTGTTAGCAAACGTCGACGCGTCATGTCGCCAGCGTCGTTCAGGGTGAGATTCAAACGCGGTGGGGAATTTCCGAAGCAGCCTCGGTGATCGTGTAGCTCTGTCTGCGATCTCAAACTTCAGCTGAACTTTTGTACTCTTCTCTCCAGCCTGGCCTCGTTCACAAAAACGGCCATCTGGTGTCATCTCCCTGGAAGGAGACGGGCGTCGGGATGACAAGGCTAGAATTATGACAGGGTGAGTCTCTCTGTTCGATCCGACACGTTTTTAAAAGGATGTCTCGCAGCCGGTGACAAATGAGGACGGGCTCCAGAAGCAGGGCTTAAACAGCGTAGCAGCAAAGGTTAGCGAGGGAACATCTATCAAACGCGCACTCGACATTAGCATGGCGCACACAGACTGACAGTGATGGAGAAGACGAGCGCGACTTCGGTCACAGGTCAGCGACACGCTCGTCTTATTCAGAAATGACGAAAGATAGCGAGGAGACACAGAGGAAAAAGAGAGAGAGTAAAGATGGTGGAAAATACCACTCGGTAACGGTACGGAAAACAACGTGACGCGATAAACGGTCACGATATTAGAGAAATGAATAAGCACCGGTGCTGAAAGAGGACGTGCTGAAGAGTTAGTCAGTAGGAAAACGATGAGGTTGATACTCGTACGGGAAAAAAAAAAACAACAGAAAGGTTAAGAAGAAGTTAAGGAAGGAGCTGAAGGAGAGGAAGATAGCATCTCTCGCTTTGAAGGGCCCTGAAAACCATAGATGATTGAGAGGAAGATAAAATCAGACCTCAGAGAGCAAGGGAGTGAGAAGCAGAGTTCATATTTAGCATTCACCTCTCCTCCTCCGACTGGAGTTCATCATCAACATCAGCATCAAAATGGCCTCCGGTTTAGTGAGCCAAGTCCAAATCAAGGTGAACAGGAAGTGGCTCTGGGTCGTGATGCTGTTTACTGAGGATATACAAATATACACAGCGCACTAGGAGTATACTGTGGGTAAAAAACAAACACACAAACAAACAAACATATCCATGGCTTCAAGAAATTCAAGAAATAATGTCTATTTGGTGTTAATATCATATAATAAAATAAAATAAAAATATCAAAAATTATAATATAACATACTATAATATAACAAAATATAATATAATAAAATAAAATATAATATAATATAATAAATTATAATATAGTATAAGATAATAAAAAATTATAATATAATAAAATAAAAATATAAAAAAATTATAATATAACATACTATAATATAATAAAATAAAATATAATATAACATAATAAAATAAAAATATAAAAAATTATAATATAACATACTATAATATAACAAAATATAATATAATAAATTATAATATAGTTTAAGATAATAAAAAATTATAATATAATATAATAAAATAAAAATATAAAAAAATTATAATATAACACTATAATATAATATAACAAAATATAATATAATAAAATAAAATTATAAAAAATTATAATATAACATACTATAACAAAATATAATATAATAAAATAAAATAAAATATAATATAAATTATAATATAGTATAAGACAATAAAAAATTCTAATATAATATAATAAAATAAAAATATAAAAAATTATAATATATTATAATATAACAAAATATAATATAATAAAATAAAATATAATATACTATAATAAATTATAATATAGTATAAGATAATAAAATATTATAATATAATATAACACAATATATTATATAACATTATATAATAAATAATGATAAAATATAATAAAATCTAATCGAATATAATATAATAAATTATAATATAATAAAATATAATAAAATATAATAAAACAGCAACTACTGCCTAACCAGCTGCTGAGTTATAGCAACATATATTATATTATACAACATATATAGCAGACCTATCAAACCGGACCATATTCTATATTTAGACTGGCGTTTATTAAATACTGTGATGTCATCTATTTTCTCACCCCGTGTTGTTTCCGGAACTACGCTGTAATTCAGGTTGTTCAGGATGTGTGGGAAGACATGTGCGCGTCGCGTTTTTCCCCGACACTTTTAGCGTTTCCTCTTTATTTATCTCCTACCCACTTCAAGGTGACGTGACACAACTCAAGCCAAGTGGCACCATGAAGAAGTGTGTGTGTGTGTGTGTGTGTGTGTGTGTGTGTGTGTGTGTGTGTGTGTGTGTGTGTGTGTGTGGTACATATTTCAAAGCCGTAGCCATAGGCTTCAGTCTGAAATCATTCTCTTCACTCAGATTAAATCAAGTACATCACTGAGACGTCCTCTCTTTAATTTTCTCTCTCTCTCATGCTTTGTTAGCGGTTTCTGTAACTTAATTATTCATTGGGGGAGAGAAGAGGAGCGATGTAGAGGAGAAGAGGAGAGATGTAGAGGAGAGATGTAGAGAAGAGGAGAGATGTAGAGGAGGAGAGGAGAGATGTAGAGGAGGAGATGTAGAGGAGGAGAGGAGAGATGTAGAGGAGAAGAGATATAGAGGAGAAGAGGAGAGATGTAGAGGAGGAGAGGAGAGATGTAGAGGAGAAGAGATGTAGAGGAGAAGAGGAGAGATGTAGAGGAGGAGAGGAGAGATGTAGAGGAGAAGAGATGTAGAGGAGAAGAGGAGAGATGTAGAGGAGGAGAGGAGAGATGTAGAGGAGAAGAGATGTAGAGGAGAAGAGGAGAGATGTAGAGGAGAGATGTAGAGGAGGAGAGGAGAGATGTAGAGGAGAAGAGATGTAGAGGAGGAGAGGAGAGATGTAGAGGAGAAGAGATGTAGAGGAGGAGAGGAGAGATGTAGAGGAGGAGATGAGCGATGTAGAGGAGAGATGTAGAGGAGGAGAGGAGAGATGTAGAGGAGAAGAGATGTAGAGGAGAAGAGGAGAGATGTAGAGGAAGAGAGGAGCGATGTAGAGGGGAGATGTAGAGGAGAAGAGGAGAGATGTAGAGGAGAAGAGGAGAGATGTAGAGGAGAAGAGGAGAGATGTAGAGGAGAAGAGGAGAGGTGTAGAGGAGAAGAGGAGAGATGTAGAGGAAGAGAGGAGCGATGTAAAGGAGAGGTGTAGAGGAGAAGAGGAGAGATGTAGAGGAAGAGAGGAGCGATGTAGAGGAGAGGTGTAGAGGAAGAGAGGAGAGATATAGAGGAAGAGAGGAGAGATGTAGAGGAGAAGAGGAGAGATGTAGAGGAAGAGAGGAGCGATGTAGAGGAGAGGTGTAGAGGAGAAGAGGAGAGATGTAGAGGAAGAGAGGAGAGATATAGAGGAAGAGAGGAGCGATGTAGAGGAGAGGTGTAGAGGAGAAGAGGAGAGGTGTAGAGGAGAAGAGGAGAGATGTAGAGGAAGAGAGGAGCGATGTAGAGGAGAGGTGTAGAGGAGAAGAGGAGAGATGTAGAGGAAGAGAGGAGAGATATAGAGGAAGAGAGGAGCGATGTAGAGGAGAGGTGTAGAGGAGAAGAGGAGAGATGTAGAGGAGGAGAGGAGCGATGTAAAGGAGAGGTGTAGAGGAGAAGAGGAGAGATGTAGAGGAGGAGAGGAGAGATGTAGAGGAGAGGTGTAGAGGAGAAGAGGAGAGATGTAGAGGAAGAGAGGAGCGATGTAGAGGAGAGGTGTAGAGGAGAAGAGGAGAGATGTAGAGGAAGAGAGGAGCGATGTAGAGGAGAGGTGTAGAGGAGAAGAGGAGAGATGTAGAGGAAGAGAGGAGCGATGTAGAGGAGAGGTGTAGAGGAGAAGAGGAGAGATGTAGAGGAAGAGAGGAGAGATGTAGAGGAGAGGTGTAGAGGAGAAGAGGAGAGATATAGAGGAAGAGAGGAGCGATGTAGAGGAGAGGTGTAGAGGAGAAGAGGAGAGATGTAGAGGAGAAGAGGAGAGATGTAGAGGAAGAGAGGAGCGATGTAGAGGAGAGGTGTAGAGGAGAAGAGGAGAGATGTAGAGGAAGAGAGGAGCGATGTAGAGGAGAGGTGTAGAGGAGAAGAGGAGAGATGTAGAGGAAGAGAGGAGCGATTTAGAGGAGAGGTGTAGAGGAGAAGAGGAGAGATATAGAGGAAGAGAGGAGAGATATAGAGGAAGAGAGGAGAGATGTAGAGGAAGAGAGGAGCGATGTAGAGGAGAGGTGTAGAGGAGAAGAGGAGAGATGTAGAGGAAGAGAGGAGCGATGTAGAGGAGAGATGTAGAGGAGAAGAGGAGAGATGTAGAGGAGGAGAGGAGCGATGTAGAGGAAGAGAGGAGAGATGTAGAGGAAGAGAGGAGCGATGTAGAGGAGAGGTGTAGAGGAAAAGAGGAGAGATATAGAGGAAGAGAGGAGAGATGTAGAGGAAGAGAGGAGAGATGTAGAGGAAGAGAGGAGCGATGTAGAGGAGAGGTGTAGAGGAGAAGAGGAGAGATGTAGAGGAAGAGAGGAGCGATGTAGAGGAGAGGTGTAGAGGAGAAGAGGAGAGATATAGAGGAAGAGAGGAGAGATGTAGAGGAGAGGTGTAGAGGAGGAGAGGAGAGATATAGAGGAAGAGAGGAGCGATGTAGAGGAGAGGTATAGAGGAGAAGAGGAGAGATGTAGAGGAAGAGGTGTAGAGGAGAAGAGGAGAGATGTAGAGGAGAGATGTAGAGGAAGAGAGGAGAGATGTAGAGGAAGAGAGGAGCGATGTAGAGGAGAGGTATAGAGGAGAAGAGGAGAGATGTAGAGGAAGAGAGGAGAGATGTAGAGGAAGAGAGGAGCGATGTAGAGGAGAGGTGTAGAGGAGGAGAGGAGAGATATAGAGGAAGAGAGGAGAGATGTAGAGGAGAAGAGGAGAGATGTAGAGGAAGAGGTGTAGAGGAGGAGAGGAGAGATATAGAGGAAGAGAGGAGAGATGTAGAGGAGAAGAGGAGCGATGTAGAGGAGGGTGTAGAGGAGGAGAGGAGAGATATAGAGGAAGAGAGGAGAGATGTAGAGGAGAAGAGGAGCGATGTAGAGGAGGGTGTAGAGGAGAAGAGGAGAGATATAGAGGAAGAGAGGAGAGATGTAGAGGAGGAGAGGAGAGATATAGAGGAAGAGAGGAGAGATGTAGAGGAGAGGTGTAGAGGAGAAGAGGAGAGATGTAGAGGAGAAGAGGAGAGATGTAGAGGAAGAGAGGAGAGATGTAGAGGAGAAGAGGAGAGATGTAGAGGAAGAGAGGAGAGATGTAGAGGAGAAGAGGAGAGATATAGAGGAAGAGAGGAGCGATGTAGAGGAGAGGTGTAGAGGAGAAGAGGAGAGATGTAGAGGAAGAGAGGAGAGATATAGAGGAAGAGAGGAGAGATGTAGAGGAAGAGAGGAGCGATGTAGAGGAGGGTGTAGAGGAGAAGAGGAGAGATGTAGAGGAAGAGAGGAGAGATATAGAGGAAGAGAGGAGAGATGTAGAGGAGGGTGTAGAGGAGAAGAGGAGAGATGTAGAGGAAGAGAGGAGAGATATAGAGGAAGAGAGGAGAGATGTAGAGGAAGAGAGGAGCGATGTAGAGGAGAAGAGGAGAGATGTAGAGGAAGAGAGGAGCGATGTAGAGGAGAGATATAGAGGAAGAGAGGAGAGATGTAGAGGAGAAGAGGAGAGATGTAGAGGAAGAGAGGAGCGATGTAGAGGAGAGATATAGAGGAAGAGAGGAGAGATGTAGAGGAAGAGAGGAGCGATGTAGAGGAGGGTGTAGAGGAGAAGAGGAGAGATGTAGAGGAAGAGAGGAGAGATATAGAGGAAGAGAGGAGCGATGTAGAGGAGGGTGTAGAGGAGAAGAGGAGAGATGTAGAGGAAGAGAGGAGAGATATAGAGGAAGAGAGGAGAGATGTAGAGGAAGAGAGGAGCGATGTAGAGGAGAAGAGGAGAGATGTAGAGGAAGAGAGGAGCGATGTAGAGGAAGAGAGGAGAGATGTAGAGGAAGAGAGGAGCGATGTAGAGGAGAGGTGTAGAGGAGGAGAGGAGAGATGTAGAGGAAGAGAGGAGCGATGTAGAGGAAGAGAGGAGAGATGTAGAGGAGAGGTGTAGAGGAAGAGAGGAGAGATATAGAGGAAGAGAGGAGAGATGTAGAGGAGAGGTATAGAGGAGAGGTATAGAGGAGAAGAGGAGAGATGTAGAGGAAGAGAGGAGAGATGTAGAGGAGAGGTGTAGAGGAGGAGAGGAGAGATATAGAGGAAGAGAGGAGAGATGTAGAGGAGAGGTGTAGAGGAAGAGAGGAGAGATGTAGAGGAAGAGAGGAGAGATGTAGAGGAAGAGAGGAGAGATGTAGAGGAGAGGTGTAGAGGAGAAGAGGAGAGATGTAGAGGAAGAGAGGAGAGATGTAGAGGAAGAGAGGAGAGATGTAGAGGAGAGGTGTAGAGGAGAAGAGGAGAGATGTAGAGGAAGAGAGGAGAGATGTAGAGGAAGAGAGGAGCGATGTAGAGGAGAGGTGTAGAGGAGGAGAGGAGAGATGTAGAGGAAGAGAGGAGCGATGTAGAGGAGGGTGTAGAGGAGAAGAGGAGAGATGTAGAGGAAGAGAGGAGCGATGTAGAGGAGAGGTGTAGAGGAGGAGAGGAGAGATATAGAGGAAGAGAGGAGAGATATAGAGGAAGAGAGGAGCGATGTAGAGGAGAGGTGTAGAGGAGAAGAGGAGAGATGTAGAGGAAGAGAGGAGCGATGTAGAGGAGAGGTGTAGAGGAAGAGAGGAGAGATATAGAGGAAGAGAGGAGAGATGTAGAGGAGAGGTGTAGAGGAGAAGAGGAGAGATGTAGAGGAAGAGAGGAGCGATGTAGAGGAGAGGTGTAGAGGAAGAGAGGAGAGATGTAGAGGAAGAGAGGAGCGATGTAGAGGAGAGGTGTAGAGGAGGAGAGGAGAGATATAGAGGAAGAGAGGAGAGATATAGAGGAAGAGAGGAGCGATGTAGAGGAGAGGTGTAGAGGAGAAGAGGAGAGATGTAGAGGAAGAGAGGAGCGATGTAGAGGAGAGGTGTAGAGGAAGAGAGGAGAGATATAGAGGAAGAGAGGAGAGATGTAGAGGAAGAGAGGAGCGATGTAGAGGAGAGGTGTAGAGGAAGAGAGGAGAGATATAGAGGAAGAGAGGAGAGATGTAGAGGAAGAGAGGAGAGATGTAGAGGAAGAGAGGAGAGATATAGAGGAAGAGAGGAGCGATGTAGAGGAGGGTGTAGAGGAGAAGAGGAGAGATGTAGAGGAAGAGAGGAGAGATATAGAGGAAGAGAGGAGAGATGTAGAGGAAGAGAGGAGCGATGTAGAGGAGAAGAGGAGAGATGTAGAGGAAGAGAGGAGCGATGTAGAGGAAGAGAGGAGAGATGTAGAGGAAGAGAGGAGAGATGTAGAGGAAGAGAGGAGCGATGTAGAGGAGAGGTGTAGAGGAGGAGAGGAGAGATGTAGAGGAAGAGAGGAGCGATGTAGAGGAAGAGAGGAGAGATGTAGAGGAGAGGTGTAGAGGAAGAGAGGAGAGATATAGAGGAAGAGAGGAGAGATGTAGAGGAGAGGTATAGAGGAGAGGTATAGAGGAGAAGAGGAGAGATGTAGAGGAAGAGAGGAGAGATGTAGAGGAGAGGTGTAGAGGAGGAGAGGAGAGATATAGAGGAAGAGAGGAGAGATGTAGAGGAGAGGTGTAGAGGAAGAGAGGAGAGATGTAGAGGAAGAGAGGAGAGATGTAGAGGAAGAGAGGAGAGATGTAGAGGAGAGGTGTAGAGGAGAAGAGGAGAGATGTAGAGGAAGAGAGGAGAGATGTAGAGGAAGAGAGGAGAGATGTAGAGGAGAGGTGTAGAGGAGAAGAGGAGAGATGTAGAGGAAGAGAGGAGAGATATAGAGGAAGAGAGGAGCGATGTAGAGGAGAGGTGTAGAGGAGAAGAGGAGAGATGTAGAGGAAGAGAGGAGCGATGTAGAGGAGAGGTGTAGAGGAAGAGAGGAGAGATATAGAGGAAGAGAGGAGAGATGTAGAGGAGAGGTGTAGAGGAGAAGAGGAGAGATGTAGAGGAAGAGAGGAGCGATGTAGAGGAGAGGTGTAGAGGAAGAGAGGAGAGATGTAGAGGAAGAGAGGAGCGATGTAGAGGAGAGGTGTAGAGGAGGAGAGGAGAGATATAGAGGAAGAGAGGAGAGATATAGAGGAAGAGAGGAGCGATGTAGAGGAGAGGTGTAGAGGAGAAGAGGAGAGATGTAGAGGAAGAGAGGAGCGATGTAGAGGAGAGGTGTAGAGGAAGAGAGGAGAGATATAGAGGAAGAGAGGAGAGATGTAGAGGAAGAGAGGAGCGATGTAGAGGAGAGGTGTAGAGGAAGAGAGGAGAGATATAGAGGAAGAGAGGAGAGATGTAGAGGAAGAGAGGAGAGATGTAGAGGAAGAGAGGAGCGATGTAGAGGAGAGGTGTAGAGGAGAAGAGGAGAGATGTAGAGGAAGAGAGGAGCGATGTAGAGGAGAGGTGTAGAGGAAGAGAGGAGAGATATAGAGGAAGAGAGGAGAGATGTAGAGGAGAGGTGTAGAGGAGAAGAGGAGAGATGTAGAGGAAGAGAGGAGCGATGTAGAGGAGGGTGTAGAGGAGAAGAGGAGAGATGTAGAGGAAGAGAGGAGAGATATAGAGGAAGAGAGGAGCGATGTAGAGGAGGGTGTAGAGGAGAAGAGGAGAGATGTAGAGGAAGAGAGGAGAGATGTAGAGGAAGAGAGGAGAGATGTAGAGGAGAGGTGTAGAGGAGAAGAGGAGAGATGTAGAGGAAGAGAGGAGAGATGTAGAGGAAGAGAGGAGCGATGTAGAGGAGGGTGTAGAGGAGAAGAGGAGAGATATAGAGGAAGAGAGGAGAGATATAGAGGAAGAGAGGAGAGATGTAGAGGAGAGGTGTAGAGGAGAAGAGGAGAGATGTAGAGGAAGAGAGGAGAGATGTAGAGGAGAGGTGTAGAGGAGAAGAGGAGAGATGTAGAGGAGGAGAGGAGCGATGTAGAGGAGAGGTGTAGAGGAGAAGAGGAGAGATGTAGAGGAAGAGAGGAGCGATGTAGAGGAGGAGAGGAGCGATGTAGAGGAGAGGTGTAGAGGAGAAGAGGAGAGATGTAGAGGAAGAGAGGAGCGATGTAGAGGAGGGTGTAGAGGAGAAGAGGAGAGATATAGAGGAAGAGAGGAGAGATGTAGAGGAAGAGAGGAGAGATGTAGAGGAGAGGTGTAGAGGAGAAGAGGAGAGATGTAGAGGAAGAGAGGAGAGATGTAGAGGAGAGGTGTAGAGGAGAAGAGGAGAGATGTAGAGGAAGAGAGGAGCGATGTAGAGGAGGGTGTAGAGGAGAAGAGGAGAGATGTAGAGGAAGAGAGGAGAGATGTAGAGGAGGGTGTAGAGGAGAAGAGGAGAGATATAGAGGAAGAGAGGAGAGATGTAGAGGAGGGTGTAGAGGAGAAGAGGAGAGATGTAGAGGAAGAGAGGAGAGATGTAGAGGAAGAGAGGAGCGATGTAGAGGAGAGGTGTAGAGGAGAAGAGGAGAGATGTAGAGGAAGAGAGGAGAGATGTAGAGGAAGAGAGGAGCGATGTAGAGGAGAGGTGTAGAGGAGAAGAGGAGAGATGTAGAGGAAGAGAGGAGAGATGTAGAGGAAGAGAGGAGAGATGTAGAGGAGAGGTGTAGAGGAGAAGAGGAGAGATGTAGAGGAAGAGAGGAGAGATGTAGAGGAAGAGAGGAGCGATGTAGAGGAGGGTGTAGAGGAGAAGAGGAGAGATGTAGAGGAAGAGAGGAGAGATGTAGAGGAGGGTGTAGAGGAGAAGAGGAGAGATGTAGAGGAAGAGAGGAGAGATGTAGAGGAAGAGAGGAGCGATGTAGAGGAGAGGTGTAGAGGAGAAGAGGAGAGATGTAGAGGAAGAGAGGAGAGATGTAGAGGAGAGGTGTAGAGGAGAAGAGGAGAGATGTAGAGGAAGAGAGGAGAGATGTAGAGGAAGAGAGGAGCGATGTAGAGGAGGGTGTAGAGGAGAAGAGGAGAGATGTAGAGGAAGAGAGGAGAGATGTAGAGGAGGGTGTAGAGGAGAAGAGGAGAGATGTAGAGGAAGAGAGGAGAGATGTAGAGGAAGAGAGGAGCGATGTAGAGGAGAGGTGTAGAGGAAGAGAGGAGAGATGTAGAGGAAGAGAGGAGCGATGTAGAGGAGGGTGTAGAGGAGAAGAGGAGAGATGTAGAGGAAGAGAGGAGAGATATAGAGGAAGAGAGGAGCGATGTAGAGGAGGGTGTAGAGGAGAAGAGGAGAGATGTAGAGGAAGAGAGGAGAGATATAGAGGAAGAGAGGAGAGATGTAGAGGAAGAGAGGAGCGATGTAGAGGAGAAGAGGAGAGATGTAGAGGAAGAGAGGAGAGATGTAGAGGAAGAGAGGAGCGATGTAGAGGAGAGGTGTAGAGGAGGAGAGGAGAGATGTAGAGGAAGAGAGGAGCGATGTAGAGGAAGAGAGGAGAGATGTAGAGGAGAGGTGTAGAGGAAGAGAGGAGAGATATAGAGGAAGAGAGGAGAGATGTAGAGGAGAGGTATAGAGGAGAGGTATAGAGGAGAAGAGGAGAGATGTAGAGGAAGAGAGGAGAGATGTAGAGGAGAGGTGTAGAGGAGGAGAGGAGAGATATAGAGGAAGAGAGGAGAGATGTAGAGGAGAGGTGTAGAGGAAGAGAGGAGAGATGTAGAGGAAGAGAGGAGAGATGTAGAGGAAGAGAGGAGAGATGTAGAGGAGAGGTGTAGAGGAGAAGAGGAGAGATGTAGAGGAAGAGAGGAGAGATGTAGAGGAAGAGAGGAGAGATGTAGAGGAGAGGTGTAGAGGAGAAGAGGAGAGATGTAGAGGAAGAGAGGAGAGATATAGAGGAAGAGAGGAGCGATGTAGAGGAGAGGTGTAGAGGAGAAGAGGAGAGATGTAGAGGAAGAGAGGAGCGATGTAGAGGAGAGGTGTAGAGGAAGAGAGGAGAGATATAGAGGAAGAGAGGAGAGATGTAGAGGAGAGGTGTAGAGGAGAAGAGGAGAGATGTAGAGGAAGAGAGGAGAGATGTAGAGGAAGAGAGGAGCGATGTAGAGGAGAGGTGTAGAGGAGGAGAGGAGAGATATAGAGGAAGAGAGGAGAGATATAGAGGAAGAGAGGAGCGATGTAGAGGAGAGGTGTAGAGGAGAAGAGGAGAGATGTAGAGGAAGAGAGGAGCGATGTAGAGGAGAGGTGTAGAGGAAGAGAGGAGAGATATAGAGGAAGAGAGGAGAGATGTAGAGGAAGAGAGGAGCGATGTAGAGGAGAGGTGTAGAGGAAGAGAGGAGAGATATAGAGGAAGAGAGGAGAGATGTAGAGGAAGAGAGGAGAGATGTAGAGGAAGAGAGGAGCGATGTAGAGGAGAGGTGTAGAGGAGAAGAGGAGAGATGTAGAGGAAGAGAGGAGCGATGTAGAGGAGAGGTGTAGAGGAAGAGAGGAGAGATATAGAGGAAGAGAGGAGAGATGTAGAGGAGAGGTGTAGAGGAGAAGAGGAGAGATGTAGAGGAAGAGAGGAGCGATGTAGAGGAGGGTGTAGAGGAGAAGAGGAGAGATGTAGAGGAAGAGAGGAGAGATATAGAGGAAGAGAGGAGCGATGTAGAGGAGGGTGTAGAGGAGAAGAGGAGAGATGTAGAGGAAGAGAGGAGAGATGTAGAGGAAGAGAGGAGAGATGTAGAGGAGAGGTGTAGAGGAGAAGAGGAGAGATGTAGAGGAAGAGAGGAGAGATGTAGAGGAAGAGAGGAGCGATGTAGAGGAGGGTGTAGAGGAGAAGAGGAGAGATATAGAGGAAGAGAGGAGAGATATAGAGGAAGAGAGGAGAGATGTAGAGGAGAGGTGTAGAGGAGAAGAGGAGAGATGTAGAGGAAGAGAGGAGAGATGTAGAGGAGAGGTGTAGAGGAGAAGAGGAGAGATGTAGAGGAGGAGAGGAGCGATGTAGAGGAGAGGTGTAGAGGAGAAGAGGAGAGATGTAGAGGAAGAGAGGAGCGATGTAGAGGAGGAGAGGAGCGATGTAGAGGAGAGGTGTAGAGGAGAAGAGGAGAGATGTAGAGGAAGAGAGGAGCGATGTAGAGGAGGGTGTAGAGGAGAAGAGGAGAGATATAGAGGAAGAGAGGAGAGATGTAGAGGAAGAGAGGAGAGATGTAGAGGAGAGGTGTAGAGGAGAAGAGGAGAGATGTAGAGGAAGAGAGGAGAGATGTAGAGGAGAGGTGTAGAGGAGAAGAGGAGAGATGTAGAGGAAGAGAGGAGCGATGTAGAGGAGGGTGTAGAGGAGAAGAGGAGAGATGTAGAGGAAGAGAGGAGAGATGTAGAGGAGGGTGTAGAGGAGAAGAGGAGAGATATAGAGGAAGAGAGGAGAGATGTAGAGGAGGGTGTAGAGGAGAAGAGGAGAGATGTAGAGGAAGAGAGGAGAGATGTAGAGGAAGAGAGGAGCGATGTAGAGGAGAGGTGTAGAGGAGAAGAGGAGAGATGTAGAGGAAGAGAGGAGAGATGTAGAGGAAGAGAGGAGCGATGTAGAGGAGAGGTGTAGAGGAGAAGAGGAGAGATGTAGAGGAAGAGAGGAGAGATGTAGAGGAAGAGAGGAGAGATGTAGAGGAGAGGTGTAGAGGAGAAGAGGAGAGATGTAGAGGAAGAGAGGAGAGATGTAGAGGAAGAGAGGAGCGATGTAGAGGAGGGTGTAGAGGAGAAGAGGAGAGAT
This sequence comes from Ictalurus furcatus, assembly GCF_023375685.1. NCBI lineage: Eukaryota > Metazoa > Chordata > Actinopteri > Siluriformes > Ictaluridae > Ictalurus > Ictalurus furcatus. Next base: position 3,202,329 of record NC_071283.1, read on the forward strand.
GTAGAGGAAGAGAGGAGAGATGTAGAGGAGGGTGTAGAGGAGAAGAGGAGAGATGTAGAGGAAGAGAGGAGAGATGTAGAGGAAGAGAGGAGCGATGTAGAGGAGAGGTGTAGAGGAGAAGAGGAGAGATGTAGAGGAAGAGAGGAGAGATGTAGAGGAGAGGTGTAGAGGAGAAGAGGAGAGATGTAGAGGAAGAGAGGAGAGATGTAGAGGAGGGTGTAGAGGAGAAGAGGAGAGATGTAGAGGAAGAGAGGAGAGATGTAGAGGAAGAGAGGAGCGATGTAGAGGAGAGGTGTAGAGGAAGAGAGGAGAGATGTAGAGGAAGAGAGGAGCGATGTAGAGGAGGGTGTAGAGGAGAAGAGGAGAGATGTAGAGGAAGAGAGGAGAGATGTAGAGGAGGGTGTAGAGGAGAAGAGGAGAGATGTAGAGGAAGAGAGGAGAGATGTAGAGGAAGAGAGGAGCGATGTAGAGGAGAGGTGTAGAGGAAGAGAGGAGAGATGTAGAGGAAGAGAGGAGCGATGTAGAGGAGGGTGTAGAGGAGAAGAGGAGAGATGTAGAGGAAGAGAGGAGAGATATAGAGGAAGAGAGGAGCGATGTAGAGGAGGGTGTAGAGGAGAAGAGGAGAGATGTAGAGGAAGAGAGGAGAGATATAGAGGAAGAGAGGAGAGATGTAGAGGAAGAGAGGAGAGATGTAGAGGAGAGGTGTAGAGGAGAAGAGGAGAGATATAGAGGAAGAGAGGAGAGATGTAGAGGAAGAGAGGAGAGATGTAATCTAAAGCCAAGAAAGCGACAACAGTTGGTGAACCATGACCAATAGTCCTCCTCCAGCTCCTCTGTGTGTGTGCGTGTGTGTGTGTGTGTGTGCGTGTGTGTGTGTGTGTGTGTGTGTGTGTGTGTGTGTCATCTCAGTCCTTCTCAGTGCTAAATCTTGCTAAGACATGATTTAGAAAGCTTGTAGTCAGGATTTTAATCTATACCGGCTCTGAGGATATAACCCCCAACCCCACACACACACACATATATAAATATATATATAAGGGTGGTGATGTGACATGAGGTAATTTACTCAGAACATATGTGTGTGTGTGTGTGTGTGCTCGTTTTTTGAGGACCACGCTACAACAGGGTCCAGTTTGTGGCACAAAAGTGTCCGTGAAGTCCGGTAAAACGTCCCTCCCCGTGTGAAGAAAGCATTCGGTGCGTGTCATTTTTACAGACCGTTTCTCCGGGTCTCTGTATTACAGCGTGGTCCAACAGAGACATCTACTGGGACGCAAAGCACAGCTCTTTCAAGCTCACTGCAAACGCGAACTACGAACTCCACTTGTGCTTCGAGGTGGCGACGGTATCGTCGAGCCGGGCCGCACCGGACTACCCCGTCGTGTATGACCTTCCTATAACAGCATGCCCCCCCCCAGAGTGTTTCATTCCTTCCACGCTCTATCGTTATCGCCTTTCTTCTCTCGCTTCTATTCCGTTCGTCCACGGAGACTGCAATCCACAGCTGAATAATTCAGTGAAAATGAGAAGAATGTTGGGGCGGGGGAGGAGGAGGGGGAGGGGCAGGGGAACGTGGTGTTGGATTACCTGCTATCGCTCAGCAACACACGTGTATCTTAGCACTACACTGCATCTAGTGTGACAGGACACTGACGGTATAAGACTGTCGGATCACCTGATACCCGATGGTCCAGCAAATCCCCACCTGCAGAGCCACTGCCTTTTAAAACTTTACCTGGCTGCAATGAATTACTTAACAGTGCTCAGGTACAATAAATACCTGCCAGGGAAGAAGCTTACGAAGGTTCATCAAGGCCCTGGACTGAATCCCAGTTGTACCGTGATATGAACGTTTTCTTTCACACAAATGCACAGGAGAAGCCCAAGTTCTCATCATCCATGCCAGTGGATCGAGGGTGTGGTCTGCACTTCCAAAAACGAGCGTTCCACTGCTAACGTACTCGTCTAAACCGAACACAGGAAGAGGCAAAGCAAGACACTGTGATGTATGTATGCTCCAGAATTCATTTTGGTAGAAAACTTAACCCCTCAGAGACAGGACCCCATAAGAATCCTGGAAGCCTATCTGAGGAACTCGGGGTGCAAGGCGGGGGACACATTGGATCGGGTCCAAAAACCAGAAGGAAACCAGAGTACCCGATGGAATCCCTCAAAGCACACAGGACAGAGGTGGGGATTGAACTTCCAACCCTGGAGGTCGGAGGCAAACACTGTTCCCCCTCGGTCCCACGAGACTCATCCTTGCCTCAGTGGATTCACTTACATCGGATTTCTGTAAATCTGCCGTGTGACAATGTGTATTGCTACGAAGTAATGACTGCGAAACGAGAATGTACCTGAATGCCAAGTAGCAACAGCTGTGCGAGCCCATATGCTGTGAGAATCAGATCCTGCTCAGGGTACATATAGTGCTACACATAGGAGGAACCTTCTCCAATACGGTAATGACTTGCTCCACTGGATGAACTGCATACAAGACGTGTTTTGGGCCAAAAATGTACCGGTGCATACACCCAAAGAGGTGTTCTGCGATCTATCTGAGAGAAAACCATTAGCCAGTTATCTTTGGATGTGAAGAGACCGATGTCTGAAGAGACAAAGCCTCCGTTCTCTTACCAGACGGTCGGAACCTGGAGAGGTAGTCTGCTCCGAGACTGAGACTGAGACTGAGACTGAGGTGGCCTTGCACACGGGACAACAGGTGAAGACTGCTCCACGTCAAAACGGAGCAATGCTGTACATTTTCAAAAGACGGAGACAAGGTGTCCCCCACTGCCAACACTCTTGTGTTGGTTTATGAGGACCCGTGAAGCTAGGAACAAAAAAAAAATCAATCCCTGGGGATTAATCAATCCCAGACTAAACAGTAGATCACTGATGTGGAGTTTTTGTACTGGGAAGCATTTCTCCTGGACTGTTTCTGAATCAAATATCTGTACGATACGCCGTCTAATTCAAATCGAAGACACTACCGGACCTGAAGATAAGCATCCAACACGTGCAGCTCTAGTACAGGAATCAAAACCCTACCCCATAGCTGTTCCAGCCACTTTGTGATGAATCAGGAACTACTACAAAACACAGTCCGTCCTCCATCTTGTACCCCGAGTCCCCTGGGAAAGGCTCCAGGCGACCCTGTTAATCAAAAAGCTGTACACGTATGGACGGAAGAATAAACCGATCTTTCACGTCACCACCGGACGTAGAATTTACCCCCAGACCGAACTTGACGATCAAGTCCGAGTCAAAAAGACTGTTCGGTCGAAGAAGAAAGAAGAAAAAAAAAACGCTCTCAGATGTCAGATTTTAGGCAAACAAAATATTTAATGTTTATTTTAACATTAGTATTTTTGTTTACATACTATATTTACATTACAACAGACACACAGACACTATTTATTTAAATCATTACTTAAAAAAAAAAGACCAAAAAAAAAAAAAACGTGTAAGCGGGCATCAACTGGATGGGATCGGACAGTAAGAGGAAAGAAAGGGTTGAGAAATGAACGGGGGAAATTTTCTTGTAGCATGTTTCGAATTAGCAGTATAAAGAGAGCGCTGGACGCGCACACACACACACACACACACACACACACACACACACACACAGTATAGTTGCTCGTGTACAGTATACTTACTTTCCACTACATTACGCAACTAGTTATCTCTTCCGCTATCAGGCGTCTATTAATACTGTAATTATGACCCAAAAAGTAAGCAGAAAGTGATGGCTGAATGGATTAAAAGGAATTTCTGGGTGTGGCCATTTCTCCAGTCATAGCTTATTTGCATTTGCAGCCATTTCGAAGCCACGTACAGTACAATGTTCAAGTATGGACGTCATTAAAAACAGTGCTTGGCTGGCGAAATGCCTAAAGCTCACAGTGAAAATGGCCGAAGTGTTGCGTTTCCGTCAATCATTTACACGTTTGTTGTTTTTTTTTTAAATTATTGTTACGCGATCTGACACGTTCTCTGGATTGACATGTCAGTCGGTATTGTTTTTGGGGGGGGGGTTTTTTTTTTTTTCTTTTTCCCCTCCACTACGAAGGTCTGTTGTTTCTGACCGTAGTCCGATCGCTCGGACAGCACAGATCCTTCCGATTTGTATGAAATGTTATTGGAACTTTTCAAGCAGCAGTGCTAAAAGGACCAACTCTAAAAGATCACAGCTCAACAACAAAAAATAAAATAATAATGAACAAAATAAAAACATTTAAAAAAAAAAAAAAAAAAGAAAAAAAAGAAAGAAAAGGCTGGTTCCAAAGAGGCATGGAGGATCATGGGATTTCAATTTCAACTACAGTACCAAAGATTTACAATAGAAGGCCTCATAGGACACACCCCCTCTGTGAGAAGCGACAGAACATACATCAGCACTTTGTTTATTCTACACATCGACAATCAAACCTGTTTGGTTCATTCATACAAGCGCACACACACACACACACACACACGTGAGTTTAATGCCTCAAGGCAGAATGAAAGAGAGTGGAAAAAAAAAAAGGTAGCAGAAGATTTTAAAAAAACGTGCGTTTTCCTATTGTATTTACGATAAAATGCAGTAGCGGGAACATTTTGATCTATGACTATTGCCTAGAATTCGAAAACACGTCTACACCCTTGAAACGGACACGTCTACGCTTTAAAGAATTTCATTTCCATGACGTTTTTAAAGGTCCTAATATAAAGAAAGAAAGAAAGAAAAAAATGGCAGGTGGGCTTGCTCTATGGCGAACTAGTGTTACCTGTTAGCAGCAGCACTTATACACAGTTTCTCAAAATCGCACTGCCTTATTAGTATTAACCCTCCTATTAAGTTCGGAGAAGGAGAGAGAGAGAGAGAAAAAAAAAAAGGTACATCCATTATCTTAGGGGTCAAAATGACTTCCACGGTTTAAATACACGCAAAAACGGCAAAGAAAAGAGTAAACCTTTATTATGGCTGGTCTGAGACGAGCCATAAGAAGAAATATCTGCGTAGAAGTAAATAAAGAAAATAAATAAATGTCCGAGTGAAAAAGAGAGATTAAGCAGAATGTCATGGCAAGTGTGGAAACGTTTCGAACTGACTCGTAACGTAATAGGAGGGTTAAAGAAAAGTTCCGCCCTGCTGGTGTGTGTAGCAGGTACAATGGCGGTGTTAGCATTAAAAACTGAAGCTTTGAAAGCTGATCGGTTTGTGTACAGATGAGCAGGTGAGACGGGGCTGGACAGACTAAAGGATTACGTAGGGATGAAGTCCAACTGCATGACTATCGTCACTGTCGGCATTGTGGGTAATGTTGGAACCTGTTAAACAGGCCATCGTGACGAGTAATTAAAGTGCACCTATTATGGGTTTTTCAAACATTCCCTCTCATGTAGTGTGTTATCGACGTAGCTGTTTGTGAATGTAAAAAAGTCTGCGGAGTTTCAAAAATCAAAGCGCAGGACCAACGGAATTATCGACTCCCAAACGAAGGAATCGATTCTGAACGGCTGAATCGAGTC
>NC_071283.1:3212842-3215342 GCF_023375685.1 Ictalurus furcatus
TAACTAGTGTGGATAGAGAGTAACTAGTGTGGATAGAGTGTAACTAGTGTGGATAGAGAGTAACTAGTGTGGATAGAGAGTAACTGGTGTGGATAGAGAGTAACCGGTGTGGATAGAGAGTAACTAGTGTGGATAGAGTGTAACTAGTGTGGATAGAGAGTCACTAGTGTGGATAGAGAGTCACTAGTGTGGATAGAGAGTCACTAGTATGGATAGTCACTAGTGTGGATAGAGAGTAACTAGTGTGGATAGAGAGTAACTAGTGTGGATAGAGTGTAACTAGTGTGGATAGAGTGTAACTAGTGTGGATAGAGAGTCACTAGTGTGGATAGAGTGTAACTAGTGTGGATAGAGAGTAACTAGTGTGGATAGAGAGTAACTAGTGTGGATAGAGTGTAACTAGTGTGGATAGAGAGTAACTAGTGTGGATAGAGAGTCACTAGTATGGATAGTCACTAGTGTGGATAGAGAGTCACTAGTGTGGATAGAGTGTAACTAGTGTGGATAGAGAGTAACTAGTGTGGATAGAGTGTAACTAGTGTGGATAGAGAGTAACTAGTGTGGATAGAGAGTAACTAGTGTGGATAGAGAGTAACTAGTGTGGATAGAGTGTAACTAGTGTGGATAGAGTGTAACTAGTGTGGATAGAGAGTAACTAGTGTGGATAGAGAGTAACTAGTGTGGATAGAGAGTAACCGGTGTGGATAGAGAGTAACTAGTGTGGATAGAGTGTAACTAGTGTGGATAGAGAGTAACTAGTGTGGATAGAGTGTAACTAGTGTGGATAGAGAGTAACTAGTGTGGATAGAGAGTAACCGGTGTGGATAGAGAGTAACCGGTGTGGATAGAGAGTAACTAGTGTGGATAGAGTGTCACTAGTGTGGATAGAGAGTAACTAGTGTGGATAGAGTGTAACTAGTGTGGATAGAGAGTAACTAGTGTGGATAGAGAGTAACTAGTGTGGATAGAGAGTAACTAGTGTGGATAGAGAGTAACTAGTGTGGATAGAGTGTAACTAGTGTGGATAGAGAGTAACTAGTGTGGATAGAGTGTAACTAGTGTGGATAGAGAGTCACTAGTGTGGATAGAGAGTAACCAGTGTGGATAGAGTGTAACTAGTGTGGATAGAGAGTAACTAGTGTGGATAGAGAGTAACCAGTGTGGATAGAGAGTAACTAGTGTGGATAGAGAGTCACTAGTGTGGATAGAGAGTCACTAGTATGGATAGTCACTAGTGTGGATAGAGAGTAACTAGTGTGGATAGAGAGTCACTAGTATGGATAGTCACTAGTGTGGATAGAGAGTAACTAGTGTGGATAGAGTGTAACTAGTGTGGATAGAGTGTAACTAGTGTGGATAGAGAGTAACTAGTGTGGATAGAGAGTAACCAGTGTGGATAGAGAGTGACTAGTGTGGATAGAGAGTGACTAGTTCTAATTCTGTGGGTGGGGAAAAAATGTTACTGCCTTCAATGTTATTTTTTTAACATTGAGACCGAGTTTAACTTTCCCCTCACAGATCTCTGGGATGGGTCTAAGCCTAAAACCCAGTGTGTGCATGTGTGTGTGTGCGTGTGTGTTTGTGTGTGTGTGTGTTACCTTGTGTCCGTGATGATGTTAAGCATGGCCGTGTAAAGATCCTCCTCGCTCATTTTCTTCCACTCCAGCATGATGCCCATGCCTTTGGCTTGCACCCGTGTCATGGTGTCGTAGTGATCGCCGAAGAGGGGCACTCCGACGACGGGCACGCCGTGGTACATGGCCTCGTAGATGCTGTTCAGGCCGCCGTGGCTCAGGAACGCCCTCGTGTTCTTGTGTCCTGAGAAACGGAGATAGAAATCTTATAACGCTTGTATTTCCTGTGTTTGTTCGGCGCCAGAAACTCATTATTTTCCCAAATGTCCACAGCAGACCCGGATTTGACTTGTAAATCAGCACTTTCGTTCGACTTGGGTGCAGCCGCGTTCAACACGCACATGTGCAGGTTGGCGACGGATCAAAGGAAACTCAAACAGAAAGCGTGTCAGTAAGGCATTGGGCTACTACAAGCTGCCAGAATGTACAAATATCCTGAACTGTACTTAAATATATTTTTTTATTCTCATAAAATTATTCAGTGCCGTGTATACAGGGGCGGAGTCATGCTGGAAATGACCACACCCATTAGGTCAGAGAACAGATATAATAGTGATATATTTTTATATACTGAAGCAAAAGAAGTTATCCAATACCGACTGGGCCTGTGTGAAAATGTATTTGCCCCCGTAGTTACTAATTCCCCAAATCTATGAAACTGCATTCATAACGGGGTTCAGATGGACTAGACGCAACCAGGCCTGATTACTGCAAACCCTGTTCAATCACATCAACACTTTAATAGAACGTTTTCAACAGCATGAAGTCGGTTAAAAGTCCTTACACAGTAACACGCTACGCTAAAGTTGAAAGAAATTCCAGAAAGGATGAGGAAGAAGGTGATTGAAATACATCAGTCTGGGAAG
>NC_071283.1:3220342-3245342 GCF_023375685.1 Ictalurus furcatus
TACACAAATGTTTATAAAGGTGGATTCCCATCCGTCTTCGGTCGGAGTTTTTTTTTTTATTGTGTGTTATGACACTTTTTCAGGCTGACTTTGTACTTTTGTATTCTGGTCTGTCAGTGTCCCGTGAAACACGCCGAACATGCAACGCGACAAAAAGAAACTCACTCGCATCTCTACAGAACCGTCACTACATGTTTTTACGTGAAACGAATGTACAACTGCGTGGAGTGGTACAGAGTTTGGGGCCACTTCGACAATCCCAAACTTGTTCGTTTTCAATAACACCACATCCTGGATTCTCTTACACAACAACCGCGTTTGTTGTTTATTAAAGAACGACACATCGTAGAACCATATTTTTATCCGTGGAACGTTGTGGGAGTTCGTTTACGTGGTTTCAATTAATGTTGTGGGACATCATAACAACACAAAACAAACTAGCTCGCGTTATTACTTACGTTATAGCGGCTATAAACACTCGAGGTTATCCCAGGGGACTCGGGGTACAAGACGGGGGAAACCCTGGACGGGGCGCCAACCCATCGCAGGGCATAATCGTGCACACACACATTCCCACACAGCTTACAACGCATGTCTTTGGACTGGGCGAGGAAACCGGAGTACCTGAAGGAAACCCCCAAAGCGCAGGGAGAACATGCACACACGGTGGCGGGGGGAATGGAATTCCCAACCCCTGGAGGTGCGAGGCAGATGTGCTAACCGCTAAGCAACCGTGCCCCTAGGAGTGAACTCTTCTACTAATTACCTTACGTTCTGATATTTCTGAAGGTCGAGATGGCAAGTGTATATGGGTTCAGTTGTCCTTGGATGCATGTCTCAAGTTATTCTGGTGCGGACTTCGGGGACTTGTACTCGCGCGTCCTCCCTGAGGTGGTCCAACCACAGACTGCTCATTAGGAAAGACGACAAACAACAACAAAGATTCCACGTTCGGGTGGAACGGCGCGGTCCCTCTTTTCCACCGTCGCTATGCAACGGTCTCACGGTGTACTCGAGTGTACTCGAGTCTGCTCGGTCGTGTCTGCGGTTGGCCGTTTGAACAGATGCGCTATCGAAGCGCTGAGAGTTGATTTTTCAGTCACGCTTTGCATCGTGGTGGAAAATAAGCCGAGGTAATCTTTAAACACTAGCGAGAGCTGATAAAGCATTCACCCCTATGAGACATTTGGAATATTTGCAAGTCCCGTGTTCAACAGGTTGCATCATCTGATCTTCCTGAAGATCATTGGAAAACGAAAAATAAGTACTCTCATTCTTTTCTTTTTTTTAAACGATACCGTGATATTTACTGATGAGGTCACTTTGAACGTACAACAATGTTACACAAATTATAGCTCGGAGTAAATCATTATGCCAGGAAACTCGACCGTTGCTCATTTAACATTTGCGATTACGACTCATTTGTAATTATACCACAGCGCTGATGAATGCTCAAATCTGATCGGTCAGGTGGAGATGACTGACAGTAGCTCTAGCTGCAATGTTTATATTAAATGCTCTCGTTTCTATAGTAACCGGGAGATTTTACCGGTTTGTAACACTGACTCGTGAAATTTTCCCCAGCTTGCGAAGTGACATAATCCCGTTTGAAACATTCGCATCGGACCAAGTTACACCAAGTCGAATCGGTTAACCCTCAACTCATTCTTGTTACGTGAAGTCTTTCTAAAAGAATGCTAGGTGTTGCATGAAATTACGTTCTTTTATTTTTATTTTTTATTCTTTAAAAGCCAGCCACTTTCTTCGCTCTTCAAATGTACAGCCCGGGCTTTGTGTTTTTCGGCAATTATCTTTCTGCACGATGAACCTGAAGGCATTTACAGCTGGGGTAATCATTATTTAAACCCTAAGAAAAGACGACCGGTCGCAGAGGCAGCCGTGCAGGCTCTGATGTTTACGCTACCTCCACGTTTCACACGCTTCCACAGATCAGACGATATGCTTCGGCACATCGGGACTACACGGTCACCTTGCTATCACCTTCTTTTTAAGTGTTTTTTTTTTTCCCCTTTATATAACATCGTGTATGAAAAGAAACAACGAACATAGTTAAAAGTTACATTCATAAAAAGATAAATGTGGAATATTCCATTCTTCAGTATAAACCGTAGGCAAAACGTCTGATCTACAGATCATCATGGAGTTACGTTTTGGACCTTTTTTCCATCAGCATTCATATTCATTGGTTCACTTGTGTCTAGTCACTTGAAAAAGGAAGGGTACGTTGATCAAAAGGGATACACCTTCTATACACAGGGAAGAAAGAGTGCACCGTCCTTCAATACTAAGTTTTTGACTGATTTGGATCGGGGCCTAAATAACAAGTGTGTGGTCCTCACAAACTTCTATAATCGAACAAATAACCTCAGGTGCCATTAAAAAATAAAAACACAACACATTTTAATATCTCGTCAACCGACGTTCAGAAACCAGATAGGAAAAAAAAATAACTTCACCCATCCTACTTCCATAATCATTAAGAGAGTAATGAGGTGTTACTAATGAAATCGCACAAGATTAGTTAATCATCAAATCTTTGGCAGTTCCTCGATGTTCTGGAGCACTCAGGAGTGTGTCGACATCATGCCAAGAAGAAAGGACATCAGCCATGACCTCACAGAAGCAACTGTTGCTGCACATCAAACTGGGAAGGGTTATAAGGCCATCTCCAAACAATTTGAAATGCACCATTCTACAGCGAGAAGGTTTACAAACGGGGAGCCTTCAAGACAGTTCCTAGGAAAATTCAATCCAAGAGGTACATTATGTGACCTACATGCATCTGTAAGGACATTAGATGTTTATGTTCATGACAGCACAATCAGAAAAAAAAACAACTAAACGATTACGGCTTTCATGGAAGGGGGGCTAGGAAAAAGCTCCTTCTCTCCGAAATGGAATAAGGTTTGCGAAAATGTTTGGTCATCCCGCACAGGAGAAAACCAAACACAGTGTATCACCACAAACACCTCGTACCTACTGTCAAGCATGGTGCTGGAGGGGTGACGCTACGGGCTTGTTTTGCAACCGCAGGAAACTTGCAGTCATGAGACAACGATGAACTCCAGTGTGAGGAGCCATGATGTTATGGAGATGCCAGTGATCCTGACCCTTTCTGCTCTCCGGACCTGCCTGATCTATCATGATGCCCCACCTCTGGATGGAGCTCTCATAAACTGGAGGCTACAGCCTGGAGATTGCTTAGGATGGTAATGCGTGAAGTACCATGAAATGGTTTTGGACCTCAATTCCACCTGGACGTTCTCGCTGTAGTTGCTGGGACTACGGTTGCTGCGATGTCCTTGGGACTGCGATTACCGCATACAGTTTTACACTCAGGTCTCCTTTAGTGAACAGTGGACTAGTTCAACAAACAGACTTCATATAAAACCATAATGAACTTTCTTTTACTTTCACACTGTCTGGTTCCTCTCAATTTCTTCCTCATATCATCTTAGGGAGTTTTCCTCGCCACCGTCTCGCTCAATAGTGATAAATCCACACACTTAAAATCTGTATCCTGCGTTTATATATTTCTGTAAAGCTGCTTTGAGACAACGTCCATTGTTAAAAGCGCTATACAAGTAAAATTGAATTGAAATGAATTGAGGCCATCTCTCCAGCAGCTTAAGCTGGGCCGTAATTGGAATGGCCAAGTCAAAGTCCAGACCTCAACCCCATTGAGATGCTGTGACAGGATCTTAAGAGAGCTGTGCATAAACAAATGCCCTCACACATCAATGAATTGAAGCAATGTTGTAAAATTAGAGTGGCTGAAAATTTCACCGAAATGATACGGGACTAATACAAGTGTACGTATGTTTTCTCACCTTGTTGCTGAATGTTGGTTTACTTTTTGGAAAAAAAAAAATGACTACAGATTAAAATGTGTTGTGTTTTGTTTGCTGTCACCTGAGGTTTCTAGAAGTTGGTGAGGATTACACGATTATTACATAGGCCCTGATAAATAAAAACATTGAATTGAAGGAGGGTGTACTTTCTTTTTTACACGACTGTAGCTCACCTTATGTAAATCTATACCGCCGTACTGAAGTCTCAAATCTGATTGGTCAGAAGGTGTTGAATATTTTCTATATAATATTAACGATAATAATAATAATAATAATAATAATCATTCATAGGGACGTGATTTGAAGACGCTCCACATAAACCCACTGAACGTTTTCTTTAAGGAAGGAGTTTCCAGTGTTAGTGCTTTGCAATAGTACGTTTTCTACTATGAGGAAGTCTTCAGGACAGAGGATTTGGGGTGGGGGTCGGGGGGGGGGTTCAATTGAATTATTATTTAAATAAACGAGTGAGTGAGCGGCAGTAGTCCTACCTCCAGATGACTTTCTGAGATAGACGGCTCAGCGCTCCTGCCAGCTTGTAACTGATGTCGTCAGAGAGGTACTTCACCCCTGCGCCGAACGACACCACCACGAACCCGTGCTCGTCCGTGTCGTTCAGCCATTCTGCGAATTCCTAAAACACACAACACAACACGCACAGCCTCAAAAATCCATAAAGCGCATTCAAAATCCCAAGCACTAAAAATCTCAGCTGGGGTTTTTTTTTTTTTTTTTTTTACATATATTTGAATTGTGTTTGTGCGGCAGAGAAAGGAAAAGCTGAACTTTTAATCATTTGTTGGACGTTGCTCTTTCTGTCACCAGTGTGTCTGTGGTCTCGGTACTGTAGGTAGTGCTCTCTCGGACCTCCGCGCCTGCTATAACGACCTTACTTACCCTTGGCGTCACACCAGTATTCAAGCTCCTCCTCACGTACCACAATAAGACAAGGGAACAATGGAGCGAGAGCCGAACTGACCCAACGGTTGACCTTATATGTGTTTAAACTAAAATGAAAGACGTTCTCCCATTTTAAGAGTCAACTTAAATCCAACAAATTTCCCTTCCTGCTAGTCATACGATTCAGCCTGGAGTATCTCTACAAAAACTGCCTGCTAGCCTCAGTTAAACTAAGCGAAATCGCTTCGTCTTAGCATTACACGCAGGCACCGCTAGCTCACGATTTGACGGAAACTTATCAGCACTTCAGCATGTACGGAGTAATGAGTGCAATCCACTAGCGCTACGATACAAACGCAAAACCAGACAAGTCAGTATTGTCTACTAGAATATTAGCTCTCTGCTCGGATATTAGCGAGGATCTGCAGAGCGTAACTTGTTCATAGCGTGTGATTGGACGTTTGTGTTAGTGTACTAGCGTATCCCGAGAATCAGTAGGGGTTTTGTGTCAGCTGTGAGTCCAGCTGCACCAGAGTGGCCCGAGTCGGCCTGGCACTGACAATCCGTCCCTTACACTGGTCCTACTGTGCTCCGCACACGTCCCACAATGGGTACATTTAATCGTACGACCTATGTCTACACACGCACGCACACACACGCTCATCGCATACTGGTGCAGAAGGCACACAATGAGCTCCTTTCGGTGATTGGTATTCCAAAACTGCAAGTCTAGGCTAAAGAACCCCCCACTCCCGTTCTGTGTGCTGATCCTCGCAATTGCTCGCATTTATAATGCCGGCCTTTGTGATTCCCACAGAGCAGCCAAAGAAGGGAAAACATGATTGCATGCAGAATTGTTCCAGCCAGTCAATACGCTCTTAAAGTAACATGTCAAATCCAAAATACCCAACGTCTTAGATATAATTTCACACCTTATGAAATTCTATGACCTTATCTGTAACTTCCTTGGAATGCTCCTTAGTTGACATTTCCCCTCATATCCTTAAGACAGGCACGCGTATGTGTATTTATCATCTGTCACGCAGATCTGATCATTTCCAGTTTGCTTAGATACTTTTGCGAGCTACTGTACATGGATTTCTCGGAGACCGTAGGCTGGTTACTTGGCATTTTGGGGGTGAGCGTTCCTCAGATAACGGCTGACGCATTCTGCCCTTGATCTCTCCTAATTACAAAACAGATACTGTATTAAGCAACCCACACCCCAAAGTCTGACGTTCCTCACTGACCTCCATGAACGTTATACAGCCCACAAAGCACTTACTATGACAGCGAGGAGACTTTGGATCGCAGACTCTGTATTTGAGCCACAACACTATGCTAGCTTTTCTCGTTCTCAAACGGATTTATTATTGCAACACTTTTAATGATATTGTGCCCACCCGTGACACTGAAAGTGAGGGACGTGGAGCTCCAAGCAAGAATACAAAAGACTGCACCACGAATCGACAAAGCAGGAGCTCTAGGAGCTCCTCATGCGCATCTGCTGACACAACAATCACAAATGTCCAGTTTGGGAGATGCTCTAATGGCTTCATCTTGGAACTAGTCAAGTATGAGAGACTGTTAATCTGCCACATCTAAGCAATCCAGCAACTAGTCCAGTGCAAGGGATTTTTAAAGTCCACAGGGACTTTTAACCTGCCACACCTCAATAATCTATCACTAATACTTCCCTCACAACAGACACCTGACTTTTAACCTGCCACACCAGTGCGCAGTACTCCAGTACCCATTCATCTGGCAATTAATCCAGCATGAGGGACTGTTAACATGCCACTCCTCAACCATCTGGAAAGTAGTCCAGTATAAGCGACTATTAACCAGCTACAACTCCACCATCAGGGAACTTTTCCAGTATGCGGGAATGGTAACCTGCCCCAGGGACTTCTAACCTGCCACACCTCAATAATCCATCCATCACTAATACTTCCCTCACAACAGATACCTCTCCTGGAGTAACACAACAGGTCACACACACTATGCTAATGCGGTGGCCCTCACTGTCCCCTTTCCAACCATTTTAATCGTTCCACAGCATGCCCGAGGTCTAGGGCCTCAACTTTTGAACGACTGCTGCCGAAATTAAGCGGAAGTCTGATATCTGCACTCCAGGCTCATGTTAATGAGATCACAAACCTTAATTGGTTCACCAAGATAACAACGCAACCTTGGAGCCGATGATCAGATTCGAAATAAAGCTTATACGATGTTCGACAATAATAATGCACAACCAATGCCCAGCCAAAACTCTCCGCCACTCTTACTCTCCAACTAAAATGTTTATTCATCCTCAGGAGCCTATGAACGTATACTGTTTCCAATACACCAGCAGTTCTCCGACTCAAGGAACGAAAAGGCCTGTATTGTGGTAGAAACTTCTCAAGCGAAACTAATGCATTATGCAATCTAATCAGCAGATTTCCTTAGGATAATGCATTCCCTATTCCTTTACTCCCTGTCCAAGCTTCCTCCTTATTTGCAATAATACCCTTTGGTAGACACCTTGCTGGGTTAGCGCTCTATTTAGGGCTGCTTACCTGTGGCAGAGGGCTCGGTGGCTTGGTGAGGATTCCGCCAACGTAGACGACATGTGGTAACGTGGGCCGAGGGAACTCTAGAGCCAAGTCTGTACACAGCATCCATAGACGACTGCCCTGCACCAGGTCATGCATGGAGGCTGGCGGCTGCACAGCGTGACGCCACATGATGCGGTCATACTTGGGCAGCACAAGTAGTTGCACTCCTATACGTGATGCCAAGTACACAACAGTGTTGGCCACACGCTGCACCAGCGTCATGTGGTCCGTTAGCAGAGAGTTGAACTCGGGCACGTAGGAGAGCGGTGCCGGCGCGCCCACTTCCGCTGGATACCACAGGCCTGTGCTGAAGACGGCATAGGGCACACCCAGGATGTGCGCCAGCACGAAGCCACACATTTCGTTCGGGTCAACAAGCAGCAAGTCGAAGCGTTCCTGCCGCAGCTGTGCCATCACCGAACTGCTGCCCACCACACAGTCACAGTTCTGCGCATAGTGCTCCAAGATGTCGAAGAGCTCCAGCGGCGTTGGGCGGCCCGAGAAGATGTTGTGGACCTTGGACTGCAGGAAGTCATCCGCCGCTGATGAGCTGTTGAATATACCTGGGTAGCGTTGCAGACGGTAGTGCTCCGAAGGCGCCATGTCTCGCCCCTCCGACACCAGCAGCACCGTCTCGTGGCCCTCCGCGTGCAGTGCTGATGCCAGTGTCTTAAAGATGTACAGGTGGCTCTCGAACATTATTGGAGGGACCACAATGATCTTAGCAGCCCACGAGAGACTTGGTGACAGGTACCACAGTATTGTGGCGAGGAGCCCCAAGGAGGTTTTCATGGCTGTGGGGAGATAGACGAAATGTTGATCAATGATCCGTTTATCTATTTATCCTACAGACATATCGAAAATGTATAATAACGACATAATAATAACAATGCTTAATATATACATAACATCATATGTGACTAGATCGAAATACATGATTTTGTTTGTTTTGAAAGAGCTCAGAACGGTGTGGTGTGAACTGGAGTTACAGGAGGTACATTTTTTAATTAAAGCATGACATGTCATACCCAGGCCCCGAATGTTGTGGGACATCTGTGAAACAAATCAGTCCCTATAGAGGCTATAAACAGGCGTTCACTTAAAGGTAACAAGGCAAGAAATGCAAAGTCCTTTTTCAAGAAGACCCTCCTATATCAGAGAACGAAAGAAAACAGAGCTGTATCAACCACACACTGATCATTAATGTTTCTTCAGGACATCCTTAACCGACACAACTGCAAATTGTATTGCGATGAGAACATTTCGAACGTTTAGTACTGTCGTAAGATGACGGGAGTAATATTTTGTAGTTTGGATTTTTAGTATATATGGTGATTCAATTGTATATTTACGCTTTAAGACACTTAATACTTATCTGTCTGCTAAGAATAGATTAGCATTTGTCGTTCATGGTTGTAAAGTGAAGGTGTGTTAATGAGACAACATTATGGCTGAAGAATAACATGTACAACTGACACTGAGCCAAGATTTTCGGTGATAAAGTGTTCCGAGGTAAGTAAATGCTCTGCTGTCACACATAAATAACAGACACCACTCTCGGTCATGTGTGTCTGTAAATGTTCCACATACAAACACAGGTGTGTGTGTGTGCGTGTGTAGCATTTAGAACCACACATGACTGGTTTTATTGGAGTTGTATGATTGAGAATCTGCTAGAGTGTGTGGGTGTGACAGAAATCCTGGCTGAAACCGACATTCAGTACACACTGGGCCAAAAACCTGAACCGAAATTCAGGGGACACTGGACCAAAAAACCGAAATTCAGAACACACTGAACCACAAAATCGAAATTTAAGGTTACAATGTACCAAAAACTGAAATTCTGGTGATAGTACACCACAAGCTTCAGGACACTGTGAACCAATAACGAATTTCAGGACACACTGAACCACAAATATAAATTCAGGACACAGTGAATCAATAACGAATTTCAGGACACACTGAACCACAAATATAAATTCAGGACACAGTGAATCAATAACGAATTTCAGGACACACTGGACCATCCATCCATCTTCAACCGCTTACTCCTTTTCAGGGACACGGGAAACCTGGAGCCTATCCCGGGAAGCATCGGGCACAAGGCGGGGTACACCCTGGACAGGGTGCCAGTCCATCGCAGGGCACAATCACATGCACACTCACACGTACACTACGGACACTTTACACACGCCAATCGACCTACCATGCATGTCTTTGGACCGGGGGAGGAAACCGGAGCACCCGGAGGAACATGCAAACTCCGCACACACATGGCCCCGGCGGGAACCAAACCCCGGACCCTGGAGGTGTGAGGCGAACGTGCGAACCACTAAGCCACCGTGCGCCCCCACACTGTCCCAAAAACTAAAATTCTGGACATATTACACCACAAAATTCAGGACACACTAGACCAAAAAACTCATTTCAGGACACACTAGACCACAAAACTGAAATTCAGGACACACTAGACCACGAAACTGAAATTCAAGGGACAGTGGAACAAAAACAAAAATTCTAATTCAGGACAACTGAAATTCAGTACACACTGGACCAAAAAAACTCAAACGACATTTTGAACCCACTGAACCAAAAACTGAAATTCAGGACATACAAGACCACAAAACTAAAACTGAAATTCAGGACATACCGGACCGAAAACTGAAATTTAGGAAACATTAGACTGAAAGCCAAAACTAAGACTCGGGGGACACTGGATCAAAATCCGATATTCAGAACACACTGGACCAAAAACTGAAAGAAAAGGAAAAAAAAGCAAGAGTGAAATTTGAGACACTCAAAACAATAAAATTCGGGACACATACACCACAAGCGGAAATTCGGGACACATACACCACAAGCGCAAATTATATAACGAGGCTCAAAATGCTCCGTTGCCCTACAACATCCAACGTCCTCACAAACAGAGAATGGTTGCTCGCCGAACACCAGTCTCCCATTTGATCTCCTTATCCCTTCAGCAACTCTCTTCAAATCCAGACTTGTGTTCCGTACATTTATCTAGACACCTTTTCTATTTAGTTGAGCCCACAGTAAACCTAAAATCATGTTGTTAAACCAATTAAGGATAATCCCCTAGCTGGATAATCTTTTCCTTTTATCCTGGAGAACAATTGATCTCCATACTTAAGACAAAACGATGCTTTCTGTATAGGCAAGACCTTTTATCCGCCTCTACGTTGCCACACAAGCACTTTCAGCCTGAATGGCACAACGGTTGCCATTATATACATAATGTACATAACGTGGAACACTGCATCACTCAAGACGTTGAAACGATCAATAAACAATAAGCTATGGAAGCTTGTTTTTCCGGAAAATATCGCGGAATCTTCTGTCGCAATTGCGTCTCGTAATCGGAAGACGTCACGCGACTCTCGACTGACTTTTTGCAGGTTAATATCTCAGAGTTGTCGCTATTTATATCGCTTACTGCGACTTCGAAAAAGGTCGGTGCGTTTAACACAGTACAGTTTTGCATTCGTAGCGAACGGGTGGACGAGTAAAAACATCTAAATCATACTGAGAGAAAAAACGAACCATGCTAGGTAAAATATTTATTTGTACAGCTCCAAAACCAAAACGCCGGGCCGATGAATTGCTGACGATCTTTTGATGGCGCGAACACGACGTCCTACACGAGTATACGCTCGTTTGTTTCCGTCGTTGATCCGCGATAATGTATTTAGCTAGCAAATTAGCTCGCGGTAAGTTTGTTACCTTATGTTCGCTACAATTTTGTTTTAGCCTGGTTAGTTTCTAGGCATACCAAAAATCTGGAACGGGGCATCGTACTGGATTAATGAATTTATGGTTTGTCCACCCTGGTGGTAAATGTAGTGTAGAGGAGAGCTGATGAATCGTATAGCAACAAATGGGCTACAGCGAGTACCTTTACACCTACAAGGTTCACCTTTGTGATGTTAAAATGTTCAAATTTTATACCAGTTTGTTTTCATTTTCCATCCTATTCCATGTCAAATAATCGGTGTTTGAAGTTATGTTTAAAACAATAATAATAATAATCGTTGAATTCATTGCATTTGTTAACGCAAGGCTAGCGTTTTACCGGCTGTTTGTTAAATCTCGTGGTCCATACTGTGTATTCGGGGTGGGACCGAATACGAATGCGTTATTCATATTGAACAGATTGAATAGGAATACAGATACGGACAGTGGATGGAGTATAAAGGTTTATTTAGCGTTGGTGGAAGGAGTCTCCAGTGTCAGTGTTTTGTAACAGGCGATAAGTTTGGAGTTTTCAGTTTCTTGGTTTTCATAACAAAGTGAAATTCGTGTTTCGGAGAGAGAGAGAGAGAGAGAGAGAGAGAGAGAGAGAGAGAGAGAGAGAGCAAAAACCTGAACTTATTTGTTGGACGTTCCGCAATTTTACGCGTAACGGATAAAATAAACAGATGAACGCTAGGGCGTGTCTTTCTGGAATGAATATGGAATTGAGAATGCTGTGAGGGATAAAACACTTCCCAGGGACGTCCTGTTACAGGGAAATAATCAACTCGTGCGTCGTAACAGCAGCTCGCATCACCTCGTTGTGCGTTATTTTCCTAGAACATCGCAAGTGCTTTGTTCCTTACATGTCGCCCGCGTCGAATTTGACATCGTATCGCATTATAGATTTGACCTCAATACAATCAGACGCCTCAGCTTCCATACTTCATAACGAACACTGATTCGAAGTCGATTTACGACCGCCCAGACTCTACACGCTACACACCTGTTGAGCTAAAACAAAGTCCTGATTGTGCGGCCTTCGGAGGGCGGCTGTCAGATCCTGTGACTCGGTTTCTCCTTCGCCCGGGACTCTTCTTGCCGGGTTTCAGATGAGCCTATTGCCATTACACCCTTTCGTTTTCAGACCGCGCTTGTTGACTGTTGCCTCGGCGACCCGTGCCGTGCATCGCGGCTCGGGTTTCTGACACTGGAGTCGGGTTACCTGGCAGCCGTCCCGGCGGAGAACGTCTATTTATTTAAACAAATGATACGACTGCTATTGCGGCTTACGCGCAGGAGGCTGTCCTCGCTTCATTTGGGAGGAATAATATGCGATTATGGTTGTGTGCTGTGTTTGTAGCATTGCGTCCTACTATTGTTCGTTGGACCATATGAGAGCGGAACATATGCAAATACACACACACCCACATAAACACACACAGAGGGAGAGTGTGTAAAAGAGTGCGAGCGAGCGAGAGAGAGAGAGAGAGAGAGGTTCACGTGCAGGCAAATTTTTGCATGACTACCTCGTCTACACATCTTCACTACTTTGTTTTCCAAAGCCCAGTGCTAATAAAAAATTTTCATTTTTTATTTATCATTTTCGACTTTCTTAACCCGCGTGGTTTGATAAACGATGTGCTGCGATTTCACGACGCATTGCATGTCACTTTCTCAGCAAATGACTGAAATTTGACCCAGCAGTGAATCACGCCTCGACTGCGTTTATTTCACTCCTCACACAGGAATGGCTGATTTACATTTGGACTACTGGCTGACTCATGGGTGCAACACTCCCAGGTGATACTATTACCTGTTATCGAGGCAACCGTACGCGCAGCTCTCCTCTCGAGTGTCAGAGAATGAAGTCATCCGCGAGGGCCGACACCTACGTTTGGCGACGTCGCTCTCGTGTTAAGATATTTGCTTTGACGTCTTCTGTCTTCTTTTAATACTATATGGACGCCATAGGTGGAGCCGTGTCCAGATTATAGTATAATTATGTTATTATTATTATTATTATTTCACATTCATTAGACGTAGGTTATTGCGTTTCATCGGCCACGTGTACGCCTGTGGTTTAATCCCAAACCTGGTCGCTTTCCCACTGGCCTTGTCCGGGAATAACCGGCCTCTGCGTTGACCCTTTTACGCCACATAATGACATTCTCCGGTGTCGTTAGCTCTCCAGCTATTTAAAACATAATAAAGCTGGCCTCCCAGACGGAGTTTACACCCTGCCTTGGATCCGATTACACCCGCTCCATTAGCAGCTTTCAGGCTTGTCCTGGGTTTAATCGCTGCTCAGATCTGGGCCGTTATTAAAAACTGTGCGAACGCGAAGTCTTCTGGGACGGCATCAGAACTACTGCTACTGAGAAACGTCCTACTTCTGGAAGACTTTTAAAATCGACGGGACGTTCCCGTACCAGGATCGTCGTTAAGAAATGTGTCATAATAACACGCCGGCTTTTCTCTTCCTCGGCTCTTGAGCGACAGGGCAACGTTACTTGCGGCAGGACAGTTATACGTGTTTTGTACAAACAGCCCAGGGCTACGCTGGTTACGACTGCATCACTGCATGCAACATTAACCACTAAAATGAACATTTAACTATTTACGTTATAGACAGAACAGCCATCTCGACTGTAGTTGTCTCCACAGTCAGTGTTCAGGTATTCACCTGAACACTGCCCGTGGTGCAGCACAAAAACACTAACGCTAACAGGTTCACGATATCAACGAGCAATCCGTTCGATATACCATACTCCGTTACATTCGTATGAATGCGTTATTTGGATCGAAGAGATGATGTGCTCTAAACAGGAGCGCCGCAATTTAACATCGGAGCACGCTACGACGAGTTATCGCTCAAAAATACACCAAAAGAGACGTCTTTTTCTGCCATAGGAGACTGACGTTTTAACCCGGAACGATTTGTGCGCTGTAGGTGTTTTCAAATAACCGACAGCACGAGGAAGCCCCGCCCCTTCCCCCAATCTCATATGCTCTCCTCTCGAACATTCAGTCAAGGTAAACCGAGTTCATTAATATATATTTTTTTTAAAAACTACCAATGTATGTTCAATTTAGCTAACATTAAACAATTATAGACCATCAGTTTACTAACCCAGCTGATATTAATTTGCTCAGATAGGGGGTATAATTACTTACAGATTTCAGCTGGTTCCTTGCCTTACCTTGCTTTGGAGAACTGCTTTTTCTTAGTGTGTTCAATACTTTTTTCCCCGTGTCATTCCACTTTTTTTTTACACGTAACTTTATTTATGGACTTGTGAATTCTTTATCTTTCCGGATTTCTCGAGTTACTACGGACGTCTAGTGAAAATTTCATGTGAATAAACTCACTGTAAACATATTTACTGAAAATAAATTTCGACGCGTCCAATACTTATTTCCCCCGCTGTAGTTAGCATTAGTTAACTATATTATATATATAGTTCTATATCTATAATAACTATAATAACATCGGCAACCATTTTGTAAAAGGATTATATTGAAATTATATTGATTATATATTTTTTTTATATAGTTTACTGCACACTGCTCACCTAAAAATCCACCGGTAATCGTGCTTGCCGCTGCCAGCAAGCAGTTCCTGACCACACAGCTAGTAATATTATTATTATTATTATTATTACGCCCTCCGGGACTCTCCTTAAACATCAAATGTTGGAAATGTTTATTAATCTTTCTTTAGGCTATCAGTTCTGGACGATTCAATAGTTTAGCATAATTTTTTTTAAACGGCGAACGGAAAACAAAAACATCGCACGAGCACAGGTGGTTTTTACTTTCGCTGGACAAAGCAACAGGAACGAGAGTTGCTGCTTGATACACTTACAAGGTCCATTCTTTCATGTTTATATTTTGAGAATATTTTGCGGACTAGATTCATTCGAAAATATCATGGGCAGGTACAAAATGAAAACAATAACTGCTCGAGCAGGATGCGGACGATATGGAAATTAGATCTGGGCATGTGCTGTTTGTTCTTGATAGGTGAGGCGAGTTCATATGACGTGATCTAGTACAGCATTTTTAACTAATCGGATTACACGGCAATCTTTTTGGAATCAGGAACACGCAGGTGAACGGAAACATCGACGTAACCGAGCAAAATAAAGTCCAGGGGAAAAGCCGTCATATAAACATTGAAATTGTTACTTTCCTCGTCGGCTGTCTGGTGAATCTGTCATTTGCAACCCCCCTGCTGAGGTTATACGTCACCATTTTAAGAAACGTTTTGTTCGGTTTAACATTCACGAAAATTTCTCACCATTAACGCAAGTGAATAGCATTTCCTAATGTAATACTTGGCCTTCAGTTGTATTCAATTACACACAACCACTGTTCTGGTTTAGTAAATCACATGACCCATGCTCATCTATTCATCTATACTTCAACTCCACCCTGTAATTTGCATTTTTAGGTAGAAATGGCATGAATTGGTTATTCATTAAGGCAACCATACAAATCTGAAAAACCTATTAGTTGAAAACATGTTATTTGAAAGACGCAAGACCCTTAGTTTTTTTTTTTTTTTAAATATTAACATATAAAATTATCAAATTTGAACATATTTTTATTACGTTTGCACGCGTTTTTACACACACGAGGTGATAACTGATACAGAACGCTGTCTGTACAACCCAGTAATTAGATGATTAGCTAACAGGGTACGTATATATTGTATATGTACAGTACTGTGCAAAAGTTTTAGGCACCCTATTTTTTTTTTTTTTTTGGTACATTGGTATAGAGTTCTGACCTTATCAAGTCAGTACAAAAAAACATTTCAGATTCCCAAGCATTAGTTTTCTAGCACAAAATTAAAATGTTTGTATGTCAGTAAAGAAAGCAGCGTATTACGTAAGAGACACTTCTCAGACAAAAAACATGCAAAAACAAGAAGCGAGCGCGACAGTCAAAGTCTCCAGAAAAACCGTGTCTGGTTCTGCAAGATGCTGAATAAAACGTACTAGCTAATTTCCTTATAAAACGGCACTAATTGTACCAGAGACTACTTTTTTTTTTATTTGTATTTTTCTGTCACACCAAATATCGACTTTGTTTCATTTACTACAGTTTACTGCTCTTTATGGGTTTTGTTTTTTTTTAAATTTCGTTATTTCGAAGGCATGTTTGCTCTACAGCACGTGCCTAAAACTCTTGCACAGTACTGTATACTACAATAGCAGGAAGGTATGATGTTCCCCTTTCTAACGAGGTTTCATTGTGAATGGAAAGAAATGATTATAAAAGTTCCTGTTTCACACACCAGCTTTTGGTATTCTTTCTTTTCAGTTGTATAACGTATACGCATAAGACCTAACCCTAACTATGAGGGTGATTTAGATGAAAACTTTATTGTTTACTGAAAACAGGTGTCACGAAATTGCATTGTTTTTCTACATGATCTCCATTGCGTTCAGTGCGAGCGTTCCACCACTTAACTAGAAAAAAAAAAAAATTCATTCAATTCTAATTTACTTTCAATTCACTTTTAAAGGTTTTCAATTGAATTCAGAATTCAGAACTCAGAACCTGACTGTTTAGGTTCTATTTCTCAAACAAAACTCTTCATTAAAACAATTTTTTAAAAAGGCATTGACTCGAAGCAGCAGGGCTGATACAATTCCATTTGCACATCATTTGCCTTATTTTTTTTTTTCTACATTACATTACCACAGATTTCATTTAAATGATAATACATGGATGATCCTGATTTGAATCGTTGTCATCTCTTAATGTCTATTACCTTCTGTTGAGTCCATTAGAACTCGTTCCTACCGCCTTCGATAAAACTAAACTTTTTAACATATAATGAAGGACAAACTCGTTCGAAAAAATATCATTTGTCAAATTTCATCCTACAAATCCAAAACAGTGTCATTGAATTCTTAAATACCATTGAATGGTATTTGTTCAGTTCGCACATCTGTATTTATTTGTTCAAAAAAATTCTGATTCCGTGAGTCAGTTTTCAGATATTCAGTCAAACTCAGTTTGCAGAATTCACTTTAAAAAACAAACAATCAAACAACTTAAGCAACCGTGCTACTCAAGAATATGCCGTGGAGCCTCGAATCAAATTATTGAATCTGCATTTGCTTTGAACATTAAGCAAAAAAACTATTTGATCACGAGTGATTTTCGATCATGTGAATCTCTCAACCCTGAATTAAACCTACTTTGAATTTCAAGAAGTTTCATTCAACATACAAATAAATAGAGGTGTAAGGTTTTCAAAGAAGTAGGCCTATATTTCAATGCTAGAAATTCAACCGTGTTTAAGCTTTGTTATTAAGAATTTTTAACATTCTAATTTTTGTCTATTTTTTTTTACTTCTAGTGAATTTAGAACAGAACAGAATGTTTGTTTTTTTTTTCACAAGTTCACCTATAAAGTCACTAAATACTGGATACTAAATGTACACCTAGTCTCCAGATTCTGTAGATAGCTACACAAGCACCCAGTGTGTACTGTACACTGTACTAAAAAGATGACATTTTTACATTTGAATGAGTATTAGTACAAGTGCAGTTCAAGCAAATACGTTCCAATACGAGGAACATCTCGATTATATGATCTGGTTTATATTTTGTGATTGTCAAGCTGCCAGTTGTTTTGATTTATATGTAAATAACAAAATTACAGAAATTTACATTTCTGAGTATCTATAAACAATAGTCTTGGCTATTCCATTAAGTATCACACTGATCCAAAAGTCACTACTTGTACTGGTCAACGTAAAGTACAACACGTAGGGAAAGACCATGGAGGACTACAGACTAGAACTGGGTTGGGTAAATTAACAAAGAGCTTAGATTTATAAACGTATATTCAGAATTCGGGCCGCGCAATATGACAACATAATATCGATACTGCGATATTATAATTGTGATCAGATTTTCGGAGATATCGTATGCATCGTCAGTAATTTTATAACGAATACAAACTCTAGTCAGAAGTAGCTGACTAGAATAATATTTATGTTGAATTGTTAAAATGTTTAACGTTACAATTTTGTACCTTCCCACTTTTTCAATGTTAAACTGAATGTACATTTTAAACATCAAATTTAAGGCTTGTTTTTTTTAAAATACTGTCTTGCTGATGGTTTGTTGGAAAACCTGTATACCGTGATACATTTCGCGCCTTCGAGTTCGGAAATAGGTTTTATTGCTTGGTTGTTTTTTTTTTTAACCCCCCATGATATCAGATTCTAATTGATCTATTGCTTTTCAACATACAAAGTTCTGGTACGATAGCAAAACACATATCAGGATCGACTGTTAAATTGAATCAACAACTTTTCGAAGTTTGGCTCGGGGAGGAAAAAAAAAACAAACAACAAAGAAAACCCCAAACTCCTACTTGTGGACTCGAGACGGACTCCTCAACCCGAGTTCAGCAAGTGACGTCAAATCAACATGGCTGCTCACAGCATGAACGGTAAACAAAGTAGCGCTTTATATTCTGGTGTGGGCTTCAGAATAATCGACAGATAAACAGATATCCGTGTACATCCACTTGCTAAATCTATAGAGGTGACTATACAGTTTGCCGTTTTGACGAGGTGAATAAACATCACTCGTCACAGTTAGCCGGCTAGCTTGTTGCTAACAAACGAGACGTCCGTGATTATTTCCATGGAACTACAGCATGTTGTGTCATTTATTTCATATACATAACTGAACCTTAAGGACCAGTGTTGTACATTTGATAAGTACCTCAGCTGAATAAACTCTACATGTACAATATTTATAACGGTCATCAAAAGCGTAACCGATATCACAGTATACACAGACAAATAAACAATAACGCTCGAACCAAGACTTTTAAATGCACCATTTCTATGTACGAGTGAATCCTAAAGTAGTTCTTATATTAGATCAAGGGAATGTAGAAATACAGTTTTATCTAATCGCTCTAAACAGTTTATCTTTCAATGGTATGTTGGTATGTTGTTTTGCTTGTTTGCTTTAAAAAAAAAAAAAAAAAAAGTAGCATACTCTGTACATAGTGCATAGTCATGTATTACATCATAGTCAAAACTCACTTTAAAAATAGTTCAGATTTCTTCCTCATGACATCATAAAGTTGTCACTTTAAGGCACCTGTTGTCCCGTAGGAATCGTATACAAGACTAGTGAAATCGTCCCTGCCCCCAAAGTGTGTGTGCACGTGTGCGCATGTGCACACGCTCGCTTGCTCGCACACACACACACACAATTACAAGCAGAGTAGAGTACAAGCAAAAACAAAGGAGCTCAAGGTGCAATAAATGTCGAACTTGACAAACAGGCTTTGTTTATCACACACACACTCATGTGCACAAGCACCCACACACACACACCCCTTTTGACACAGAAAGGTAAGGCTACTGAGTTAAGACATTAAGTGCTGGATTAATCTCCTAGGGGTGGGTACTGGAGTGAATACCTGAATAATTATCAGGTAAGGCCGACAGCCCTAGACGTACAACATGATGTTTACGGGGAAACGTCTGTCAGATTAAAAAGCTAATTAGAGTTAACACAATACAGCAGGTGTCATAAATCCTATAGGATCTGTCGGTTGGTCCCAGGGGTGGGAATAACATGTGGATCCAGATGC
This sequence comes from Ictalurus furcatus, assembly GCF_023375685.1. Classification (NCBI taxonomy): domain Eukaryota; kingdom Metazoa; phylum Chordata; class Actinopteri; order Siluriformes; family Ictaluridae; genus Ictalurus; species Ictalurus furcatus. The sequence goes on from NC_071283.1 coordinate 3,240,112, forward strand.
AAAACACACCGATTCCTCATCTCTCGGTTTCTGAATTCAGTTACTGAATAATATACGTTCCACACGTATACCTGTATACCTTTTCAACGCCCTGTTTTAATGATGTAAGATCCGACTCAAGAGTTTAAGATTCATGGCGGAACGGTTTTCACCTTGGCTTCAGCGGATAGGCTCAGATGTGCACCCAAGACCTGCTGCTGTAATCATAAAAGCCTGTTCGGATCGTAAGGTGTTCGGCCCAGGCCTGGCGCTCATCCTGGACACACGTCGCACCGCTTGACTCTGTAGTACACGGTTGTAGACGTGTAACGATTTCAAATCCAACTGAGAAGATCCTTCTTTCCTTCCTTCATGACGGAATTACAGGCTATAAGAAGTACTCGCTTCTTATAAAGACGGGTGTTCCCGAGCAACTATGGGGTCCAATGTCCAATAACAGAGGTTGTTAAATATTCATGCAGAAAAACCAACCAACAAACAAATAAAAATACATTTAAAAAAAACAAACGATAAATAAAGGGAGCAAACCCTGAAACTTTTCCTCGCTGCTCAGACGAAACCGGGAAGGAAGGTGCAGAATTAGCAGTTTCAAATTCTTTTTGAAGCTATAAAGATACGCTCGATACACGTTTTAGGATTAGGGTTAGGATTACGTACAAATGACGGACCGTTCACGTTACCAGCCCAGAAACATGAAAAAGTTGCTTTAGGAAAGGCTGTGTCATGTCTAAGGTGTGACAATGCCAGTTGAGAGACAGCAACACTCCCTTATTTGTTTCTCTAATCTAGTTGATCTCATTCATCTCTTACTCAGGTTTTTTTTTTTACCCCCCCCCCCCCCCCTTTGGTCACACCTGCAACCTGTACATAGATTTAAGAACAATATATATATTTTAATGTTGGTTATTTGGAGTTAATGTGATGAGTTAAGCCTTTCAGAGTAAAGAACATCTCGCTTAATGTGTTCAGGAGAGATCTTTAACTTATTCCCCTGTGAAAAAGTAAACAATAGTGTACTTCAGTTAAATACAAGTTTTTGTTTTGAACATAAACAGCAGGTTTGGAGGTTGTGACAAAACCACCTGCTAGTCACTTCCCTACAGTTGTGGTCTGTATCTGAGCGTCACCCCCCACCCGTCACCCCCCACTCCCCCTCCCTGCACCTCTCCCTCCCCTTCTCAAATTTACCTGTGCGCAGGTGAGCCGGTGCTGCTCCGAAATTCACGTTCCGGCGTTAGGAGGTAGACGAAATTAAATCCCAAACACTGCTGGCGACAATAAAATGGCCACAGCGCGAGGAGCGGACTTTCCAGAGACGTCGAAATGACGGCGAAGTCGGTGACAGTGGGAGCGCGCGCGCCCCGTGGTCGAAACGGGAGGGGAGGGGCGAGGCGGGGTTTTGAGATGTTTTTGAGGGCGTGGCCATGAGGCCTTCTCGCGCACGGGAAGGAGAGGCCGCTCTGATTTGTTCAGGATGAATAGAAAGGACAAAAGCCGGTCTTTTTGTTTTTGTATTCTTTTTTCTTTCTTTCTTTTTTTTGTGGTTATAATAGCGCCAGGTGTGATTAAGCACAGGCGTAGTCCATGTATGTCTTTCAAGTCATATATAATATACACAGTGCCCTCTACTAATATTGGCACCCTTGGTAAATATGAGCAAAGAAAAGTTGTGAAAACATGGTCTTTTTATTCTTTAACCTCTTGACCTTTTGTTCCAAAAATTCACAAAAATGCTCTCATGGATATCAAATAATTTTTTATATACAGGTTTATCATATATATATATATATGTGTGTGTGTGTGTGTGTGTGTGTGTGTGTGTGTGTGTTGAATAAGCATGATTGACTTTTACCTCATGTGATGAGACTGATGTGGGTGATGCTGATAATCAAAGTGAGAACTTATTTACTGTTATATATATATATATATATATATATATATATATATATATATATATATATATATTTTTTTTTTTTTTCAAGTCAATTAGATTACTGTATAAATGTAGAAGTAGGTGCGATGGGACTGGAATGAAATGTAAAAGCCTTAAGAGAACATATTACACTATAAAATATGCTACAATGCATTTTTTACTGTTCTGGTCAAATCTATTTTGAAACTCAATATATGAATATTATAAATGTAAAAAATATTTCCTTTACCACCTCATGTCGGGCAATGTAAAGATCTGTAAAGTCTGTCACGTTAATATAATATTTTACTTGAACAGGATGTAAAGACCTGACCTAGAATTGCATATATTATGAATTTACACCGTAACATCAGCTATAACGTTAAAACAACCTGCCTAATAGTGTGTAGGTCCTCCTTGTGCCATCAAACAGTTCTGACCCGTCGAGGCACGGACTACACAAGACCTCTGAAGGTGTGCTGTGGTGTCTGGCACCGAGATGGTAGGAGCAGATCCTTTAAGTCCTGTAGCTGTTCTGGGGGATAGGACCAGACGTGAACCTTGGCTTCACATGACTGACCGTGTCACTGGTTCATCGGCCCTTCCTTGGACCATTTTTGGTAGGTACTAACCAATGTATACCGGGAACACCTGCCATTTTGGTCAAGTCATCTACCCATCACAATTCGGACCATGTCAATTTTCCTTCTTCCAACACGTCGACTTCGAGAACTGACAGTTCACACGCTGCCTAATATATCCCACCTCTTGATAGGTGCCATGAGATAATGAGATAATCAACGTTATTCATGTCACCTCTCGGTGGTTTCATTAACATATACGTAATGGCTGACCGATGTAAAAATGCTGATGAAGTGTGATCACTTGCTTATCGCAGGTTGCCAGAATTCTTTCTGAATAAACGATCAAAGATAACTAGAACTAATTTGATTGGGAGAAACCTGTATTAATGTTCCCTACAGGCAATTGAAAAGGAAACACTTTGCCAGTACATGATGCTCATCAGATCCTGAGTTTCTCACTTTCATATTTGCAAAAAGTAGTTGGGTGGCACGGTGCCACAGCAGGTAGCGCTTCTGCCTCAGGGTCCCCAGCTCGATCCCGAGCTCAGGTTACTGTCTGAGTTGCACGTGTTCTCCGTTCTCCCTGTCTGTGAATGAGTGCGTGAATAAACGTGTGAATATGTATATGTGCATGGTGTCCTGTATATATATATATATATATATATATATATATATATATTGTATTAAGTGTAATGCAGTGTAGTGCGAAAGTGTCTAACGATCCACACTTCATTTTTTTTTTTTTGAGTATTAATAGTACACTACACCTCACTGAGTTTTCCGCTGTGCGTACATTACTTATAAAATAGTGCAAAGTACACCCGTAAAAGACAGGAGATATTTGAGGATCCACGTGCACTTGGTTTTATTAACCGAGCCAAGGGTCAAACACAGTGAGGCATGATACCATCAGAAGGAGGGCAAATCCAAAAAAAGTCAAGGCAAGGGTCAAATCAGTAGTGTTGGGTCCGAGTCCACCTTTGTCGATTTCGAGTCGAGACCAAGTCCTTAACCGATCGAGTCCGAGTCCAAAAGGGCGGAACTCGATTCCACCACAATGAGTTGGCTTTCCGTGCGTGTGTTTCAGGTGTGTGTGCACGGAAAGCCCCCTTGGTCAGGCAGGGAGACGTTCAGTAATTTCTTGTTAATTTAATTTTATGTCGTTGTTTGTTTATTTATTTATTTTTTTTTTTTTTCATGTTACACGTGACACAGACTCAACAGTACTTGGAAAAAGTCCAAAATGGCTGAGTCATTGTGTGTCGAGTTCGAGTACAAATTTACCCGAGTGCGTGACAAGCCCGAGTTCGTTCATAATCGGACTCGAGTCCGAGTACCCCGACTCTACAAATCGGTATCAATCAATATCAGTCAGAGTAAACACTTCCACAAACACGGATTGGCAAGGCTTCGGCTATACACAATGCATATGCATGTCTTGTATGTTATACTACTAGGAAGGAAGCCAGAATTGCTAAGCTAGTGGCTAGGCTAATACTGAGATGGGTGGGGTGATGTCACCAGCTGTCCCAGGTGTAGCTGAGCTTGAGGTCTTCACTTTCTAAGAGCTTGGATATTTGGTCATCGTTGGGTAGTGAGACTAAGCGACAGACCTTTAAGAAATGATCGAAGATGACCAGAATGGTTGGGAAATCAATGGAAAGATTTGACCAGGGGCACTGTTGTACTGGCAGTGGTTCAAATAATCCTGTGAATAAGTGTCAGGATGTTCTGGACTGAGCACGCACTGTATTTTACACGCCATGTTACATCATTGTGGCCTCGAAATCTTGTCATTCACCAGATTTCTGGTTCTTTGTATGGACCCATTTTATGAGCTGTTCTCATATTCCTTTGGGAACAAAAAGTCCTCACAGCCGGACGTTCTGGTGGTGGGGTTAGTATCATTCCAGGCACTAATATACTGTCTCATGCATGATTTCCCAGCATATGGGAGCTACTACGCAGGATTGCAGAAGAATTGCTTGTTCAGATTGCTGTTCTTGAGGGCCACGATGGAGTCTCGACAAAACAGCAGTGTTGGTGGTGTTGGACGCCTGCCTTTATTGATAGCTGAACTGTGTTCCCCATATCCTAATATAATTCTGCTAGACTTAGTTTACCCCTTTGGTACTGTTGGAGGAATCAGCGATGCATCAGGGCAGCAATGCATCATCGTGATGAAGAATGGAGCAACGCGAAAACCACCTGTGAGATTCGGGTGCACGGTGGCTTAGTGGTCGCCTCACACCTCCAGGGTCGGGGGTTCGATTCCCACCATGGGCCTGTGTGTGTGGAGTTTGCATACCCGGGGTTTCCTCCGGGTACTCCGGTTTCCTCTCCCAGTCCAAAGACATGCATGGTAGGCTGATTGGCGTTTCCAAAGTGTCCGTAGTGTATGAATGGGTGTGTCAATGTGTGTGTGATTGTGCCCTGCGATGGATTGGCACCCTGTCCAGGGTGTACCCCGGCTTGTGCCCGATGCTCCCTGGGATAGTCTCCAGGTTCCCCCGTGACCCTGAAAAGGATAAAGCGGTATAGAAGATGAATGGATGAATGGATCTTTGAGATTCGGTGCATTTGAGTATCTTTGGTGACGTGAGCGGGGCGGCCGCTGAATCCACAAACGTCTGCAAATCCTCTGCAAATGAGATTAACAAGGCTAAGGAAACTCATCTCTACTCCCTGGGCATCTAGGATGTATCCCAGGATGTTAAATAAGGGCTTGTGTAATT
>NC_071283.1:3250342-3320342 GCF_023375685.1 Ictalurus furcatus
TATTCTGATTAAGGTGTTTACATGGACAGCAGTGATCTAATTATTGACCGTATTCTGAATAAGACAATATTCTGATTAAGGTGTTTACATGGACAGCAGTCATCTATTTACTGACCTTATTCTGAATAAGACAATATTCTGATTAAGGTGTTTACATGAGTCGCTTTTAGAATACTCCTTTCATGTTCCTGTTTTACGTGTTCTAGAACATAGATCGATTAACATCACGCGTCATTACGTCCCCACGCCTTGCCGTCCGACGTCCCTCCAGAATTTCACGTATCGACGTACAGTTCGTCTTCGTTATGGAACCGTATACAGTTTTGGTTTTCATTTTTAATTTCGTGCTGTACGTGCAAATAGACGACCGCTTGAAGCCGTGGGCTGCGTCCCAAACCGCGTACTTACCGTCTATACAGCAGCTGAGATGCATGTATTTCACCGACTATATAGTAGGCAAGTACGCGGTTTGGGACGCAGCCGTTCTCTCTTGTTTGCCGTCAAACGGTCGAGCGCTGCCGTGTGTGTACGTGTCCTGTCGCACAATGCGGTGAAAACTCCCACACGACGTTAATAGTGTGATTAAGGTGTGTACGTGTCTGTAATGCGACTAAAACAGGAAATACTCCACGCGCCTTAGTTCGATTTGTGTTTACTCTGAGTACGACTTTAATCGGATTAAGGTCATCAATAATCTCAGAGTATCGTCTTAATCGGGTTACTATCGGATTATTGTTGTCCGTGTAAACCTACTGATTGTTACAATGCACCGACATCGGAAACTCCTTCCGAAAACGTCACCATATCATACCAACGGGTATACGTGTTTCGTCGGTAAATAACGACTCGATTTTTCAACGTGATTATCATTAGCACAACGCCTGTGAATGAGCTGTTACTGAAGGAGCGCATTCGTGTAATGAATCGACACCTTCTGACCAATCAGAATCAAGAATTTCAAAGGGCTGCGGTATATTCGGAGGTGATGCGCTGCGGTATATTCGGAGGTGACGCACGGCTTTGTCTCGGTGAGAGGTGGAATGGCGAATGCTACAGCGTTCGCAGTGGGGTTTATGACTGATGAGCAAACTGTATGTTATTTGAAGCAGAAAACAGCGTTATCGTGCTCCTGTACGGTCTTCCTGTTATCCAGGAAGATTTCTGTTTGTTTGGGTTCGCGTTGAACATCCCAGATCGGTCGCGGATATACATGGGCTCGGCTTGTAACGGGGCCATTTTGCATTTTAATGCGTTTTGAATTTCGTTTCAGCAAAGACAGAGACACAACTTACCACAGAGGGGTATTATCACATTGCGGCAAATGTTCAGTGGTGCCTGAGTCACATCAGGGGTACTTGATTTAATTAAAGATTCATTCTCTCCTCTCTCTCTCTCTCCTTCTATCGCTCTCTCACACACACACAGAGAGCAGGCGTGCATGGACTGTTCTCTCATCATGTACGACTTTGTTTTGTTTTTCGTCCGTCTTGAAAAACCATCCCTTCTTTCTCTTTCTACTCTTTTATCCCCCGTTTCTTTTCATGCCTCATTCTCTCAGCTCCATCCCCCAACATGTTCAGTGACTGGTACCTAAATATACAAACTGCTGAGTCATTGCTAGTTTCGGGGCAAAACTTTTTACGTCTCTAAAGTTGTGTATGTCTGCACAGGTGTGTGTGTGTGTGTGTGTGTGTGTGTCCGTCTGTCCGTCTTGAGATATTTTTTTCACTTCTCGTTCATCTTTCGCTTCTTGTTTAGGCTGAATGCGGGGCCATCTGTTCTTTTACTAGCTCTCACATCTCTTTTCTAGATAAATGCATTCAAACACACACACACACACACACACACACACACACGTTTTTCTTACTTTGTGAGGACCTTCCTAATGAATAATGTACTGTAAGCAATTAATGCACTGTTTACACTTGTCCGATATTCCTAACTTTGTGAGGACATTTGGTCCCCACAAGGCTATGAAAACTTGCTTGGGTTTGAGATGTAGGCAAAACACACACACACACACACACATGCTATTTCAGCTTGTGTGTGTGTGTGTGTGTGTGTCTACATCTCAAACCCAATCTTGCATTTTTAATGGCATTTTAAATAATGCAGAGGGACCCATAGTCAGATCTTCGCTATTGTGTGTGTGTGTGTGTGTCTCTCTCTCTGTGTGTGTGATCCATGCATTATTCATTCCGTGTAAACATTCCCGAGTGTATGAAAATGACAGAAAAAATGCTCCTTATTGTCATGACAGGTACTAAAAACGGTTCCTAAAGGTCGTTTTTAAACACGAGCCGCTCGGCTACTTTAATCAGCTCGAGGGAAGTGCATTAGACGGGCCTTCGGAGGGCGGCGGGATCGAGTCAATACGAGCGATGTAGACTCCGGGAGCCGGATTTTCCCCCGAAGGCATCGCGATCTGACGAGAAACTTTTCAAACCAGCAAAAACAAGGCGGCGAAGGACGAACGAAATACTCAATATTTAAACGTTATTGACTAACATCCGACTTCTGATTCGATCAAACCAAACTCTATATCTTGCCATACGTGCATGACGTCCGGTTAGGAAACGGACATGCGGTGGTTCGTTGCGTGCGGATCGTTGTCTGTCGTCTCTGAGGAGTCCTGAGGGACTTTGTGCGCAGTTCGGAGGAACCTTTGCATCCTAATACCGTGTCTGAAAGACAACGTTAAGAAAATGAACCCGCTCGAGAAAGCACAACGTCACAACATCCTAGTACAGTGTTGCTATACATTTATTCCTGACAATTCAACTGCGTATATACACACACACTATACGGCCAAACGTTCGAACAAATCTCTAGATAAATGGTTCCTCGAAGGTTTATCTGCTCAGTCAAGGGTCTTCGTTTCCTTCCTCGGAAAGGGAAACACCGACGTAGGGTTCTATTTAAACGCTTTAAGATTCCCAAAGAGAGACGGAGCAAAGAATCCTGCCGTGTGTAGTGTCGTGTTCGCGCCTTGTACTCGAAGAGGTCTTTCCTGCAAGGTATTCGATTCTCTGCTCTTAAATTGCCTCGAGACATTTCTCCAAATTATGCACACTTTTTTTTTTTTTTTTTTTTGGTATTAAATTTCCTATATTACGCGCAAAATGAAACGCTCGCTCCATTGACTTGATGACTTCCATCGAATTTTTGTGTTTTTCCGTCTCGCAGTCAGAAGCACCACACAGCGACGCCAAAGTGGCTTTTAAAATGGCCACGCTTATCATCGCTGCTCCACTAGTCTCACATAATCTCGCGTTCTGTCTCCTCACAGCTTCTGAAAATGGACTCTTAATTGTTTTATGCAGTCTTTACACACACATTTTCTGGCAGTTTAGCGCGCTGTGTGTGTGTGTGTGTGTGTGTGTGTGTGTGTGTGTCTAAGAGGAAATCCATTTGGTCTGGCAGTCTGATTGAAAGATTTTCAAGGAACAGCCATTAACTCCAGGATCAAAGGCTAACACCTCTTAAAATGCGCGCGCACACACACACAAACACACACACACACACACGTTTGACTTACTATCCTTGTGAAGACCTTCCACTGACATAATTATTAATACAGCTAATTAATGCTATACTACACCTAGATCTAGCCTTAATCTCAGAACCCAAAAGGAAACTTAATGGCTTATTTATTTATTTGTTTGTTTGTTTGTTTGTTTGTTTTTTTTATATAATAGCCGCATGATACAATTGGCAAGACTTCGCGACGGACAGTAACACACAAAAGGCTACGGATCACACAGTTAACACGGAGCAGGTGAGTATAGACGGTAACGGACCAATGACGGTGCAGAGGCGGAGACTGCACAAACACGTAATAATAAACAAAAGCGCACAGAACAAAACGTACCTGGGATCCAGGTGTGAAGTGTGTGTGTGTGTGTGCACGGTGTCGTTCCTGCGTCTCGCTCCCAAGTGTTCCCGAGATCCGGTCTCTGGATCCAGTGCATCCCTGATCTGGGTAAAGTGCTTGCTGAAGAGAAATCGAAGAATTTAACGAATGAATGAAAACAAAATGATGCACAAATGGACCGTCGGTTGTATCAGTGATTCTGGATTCAAACGTGTATGTACAGTGCGTTATACAGGAGCTGTACTAGAGGAAGGGACACGGTGACTTCCAGGATCATTCTATTTGTTTATTAACCTGGATGATGATGATGATGATGATGATGATGATTGGATTTAGATGTCCGGTAGGTGAATGAACAGGCAGCAGCTCTAGGAAATCATCCGGGTTTCACGCTCTGCTGGAAGAACAGGGTCACGGCGCTCTGAGAGAGAGAGAGAGAGAGAGAGAGAGAGAGAGAGAGAAAGAGAAAGGCACTAAGACGGGGGGGACAGAGAGACAGAGAGAAAGAGACAGAGAGAGAGAGATAGAGGACAGCGCTGAGAGAAAGAGAGAAAGAAAGACAGAGAGAGGGGGGACACAGAGAGAGACAGAGAGAAAGAGACAGAGAGAGAGAGATAGAGGACAGCGCTGAGAGAAAGAGAGAGAGAAAGACAGAGAGAGGGGGGACACAGAGAGAGACAGAGAGAAAGAGACAGAGAGAGAGAGATAGAGGACAGCGCTGAGAGAAAGAGAGAGAGAAAGACAGAGAGAGGGGGGACACAGAGAGAGACAGAGAGAAAGAGAGAGAGAGAGAGAAAGACAGAGAGAGAGGGGGGACACAGAGAGAGACAGAGAGAAAGAGAGACAGAGAAAGATAGAGAGGGGGGACACAGAGAGAAAGAGAGAAAGAGGGGGGACACAGAGAGAAAGAGAGAAAGAGAGAAAGAGAGAGAGAGAGAGGGGGGACACAGAGAGAGACAGAGAGAAAGAGAGAGAGAGAAAGATAGAGAGAGGGGGGACACAGAGAGAGACAGAGAGAAAGAGAGAGAAGGAGAGAGAGAAAGATAGAGAGAGGGGGACACAGAGAGAAAGAGGGGGGGCAGTGCTGAGAGAGAGAGGGGGGACACAGAGACAGAGAGAGAGGACAGCGCTGAGAGAAAGAGAGAGAGAGAAAGAGAGAGAGAGGGCAGTGCTCAGAGAGAGGGGGGACAGAGAGAGAGAGAGAGAGAGAGAGAGAGAAAGATAGAGAGAGGGGGGACACAGAGAAAGAGAGAGAGAGAGGACGGCACAGAGAGAGAGAGAGAGAGGATGGCGCTGAGAGAGAGAGAGAGTGAGAGAGAGAGAGAGGACGGCGCTGAGAGAGAGAGTGAGAGAGAGAGAGAGAGGGGACGGTGGTGAGAGAGAGAGAGAGAAAGATAGAGAGAGAGGGGACGGCGCTGAGAGAGAGAGAGAGAGAGAAAGATAGAGAGAGGGGGGACACAGAGAAAGAGAGAGAGAGAGGACGGCACAGAGAGAGAGAGAGAGAGGATGGCGCTGAGAGAGAGAGAGAGTGAGAGAGAGAGAGAGGACGGCGCTGAGAGAGAGAGTGAGAGAGAGAGAGAGGGGACGGTGGTGAGAGAGAGAGAGAGAAAGATAGAGAGAGAGGGGGCGGCGCTGAGAGAGAGAGAGAGAGAGAGAGAGAGAGAGGACGGCGCTGAGAGAGAGAGAGAGAGAGAGAGAGAGAGAGGACGGCGCTGAGAGAGAGAGAGAGAGAGAGAGAGAGAGAGAGGATGGCGCTGAGAGAGAGAGAGAGAGAGAGAGAGAGGACGGCGCTGAGAGAGAGAGAGAGAGAGAGAGAGAGAGAGAGAGAGGATGGCGCTGAGAGAGAGAGCGAGAGAGTGAGTGAGAGAGAGAGAGAGAGGACGGCGCTGAGAGAGAGAGAGAGAGAGAGAGAGAGAGAGAGGATGGCGCTGAGAGAGAGAGAGAGAGAGAGTGAGAGAGGACGGCGCTGAGAGAGAGAGAGAGAGAGAGAGAGAGAGGATGGCGCTGAGAGAGAGAGCGAGAGAGTGAGTGAGAGAGAGAGAGAGAGGACGGCGCTGAGAGAGAGAGTGAGAGAGAGAGAGAGAGAGAGAGAGAGCATCCGCCTTCATGAACATACGCTCAGTGCGCAGAAACAGAGGCAGAGAGAAGTAGCGCGCGACAGCGCTCGTGCCCTCGTGCTGAAGGTGACAAGGAACGGATTGCTCTATTGGGAACAGAGAGAGAGAGAGAGAGAGAGAGAGTGTGTGTGTGTGTGTGAGAGAGAGAGAGAGAGAGAGAGCAGTAACGGCTCGGTGCGCGCAGCTTCACGCGACAGCTCTGAGTCCCTTTTCTGAAGGTGACGCGGTAAAGAATGATTCATTTTTTTCTCTTCAGGATTTTTGTTTATTTTTAGCGGCAGCAGCGTCTCAGTGTGTGTGTGTGTGTGTGTGTGTGTGTGTGTGTTGTTTTGTTTCCCCCTTTCCGCAGATGCTCCGCGCCGTCATGCTGCTCGTGTGTGTGTGCGCGGCGGTGATCACCGGAGCGGCCGCCCGCCAAGACAACGGCAATTTTCTAGACGACAAATGGCTGACGGCTCGATGGGACAAATTCCGTGACGTGAGTTTCGCTTTTATTTAAAAACAAAATATACAGAGATATAGAGATATATCACGACTCTAACAGCCTCGGGATTCCGTGTGCTCGTGTATATATGTATGTATGTATGTATGCATGTGCTCGCGCGCGTGTGCGTATGCGCGTCTTCGCGCGCGCGTGTCTGTGTTTGTGTTTCCTACGTCACGCTGTGAGCTTACAGCAGCAGAATGAGGCTCACTCACCCTCTCATTCCGTTTCTGTAGGCTTTAAAACAGCTGAGGTGGTTAGCTAACTGGCTGGTTAATGGCATTAACACCTACCACTGAGATTTATTTCCTCTAAATATCCTGTTAGACGGTAAGACGTTTACAGCCGTGAACCTAACGCTGAGGTGACGCCAGGCTGTTGTTTAGACATTCCATACATTAACATGTACGTGTTTTGTCCGACTCATTACCTTAAAAATGTTCCTAATACTTTACTTTTACTTACTTTTGAAGAGTTTCCGAGTGACGATACTAGTTTTATAAAGTACATATCAAGAGAAATCTATTTTTTTTTCCTCCAAGAAATACATCAATCTGTCCTTTCACCTGGCAACCCACTGATATTACATGTACAAATATTTATGCACGAATATAAGACAGTAAAGGTGTTCAGCAACGAGCAAAACCAGGTTATAGGCTACACAACTAACGTCATTTCGGCTATTTAAAGCTTCATCATCCTCGCCTTTTCTTTGGAAAATCTGGCAACTACCGTGTCCTTGTCAATGTCGGTTTCCCTTTCGATGCTCCATTTGACAGCCGCGACTCACCCGTGCTTGACCGCCAGTAACTTTTGGGGAGTTCCACACAATTAAACGTCCCCTCTGCATGTTACTGTTCTAAAGGGAAATGACGCATGTGTAAACAATTTGCAGCACACAGTTCAGTATCCTGCGATGTAATGATTTTTTAAATCAATTTTGTAATAAAATGATGAAGAGATCGGAAGGGGGGGCGCAAATAGACAGAGCATCATTTGGGGACTCGGTGTATTTTATTTCTTTTCAAATAGAATGCGCGTAAATGAAAAACCCCGCGTTCCCTCTCCCTGTGTGTATTCTTTTTGCTGGGGGGAGGCGGAGCTTAGCCTGCCTTTGATCTAACTGTCAGCGCAGACCAGTGTTGACGCCTTAACCACTTTTCAGACCCCTGTAGTGACTTTTTTATTTTTGTGCAAAAAAAGCGCCTAGCGACTTTTTGGACAAACCTTAGCGACTTCCCAAATGTCGGCAGTACTGTCCTGCAAGCGTGAGGTCTTGCTTTCCCGCTGCACTCGCACCTCTCTCTGCGTCTGCTCTGTTCAGTGATCGTCCGAGAGCCTGAGATTTAACAACGTCATGGATGTCGAGACGCACCCTTCGTCCACATTTATATCATTAGTATGCGAATGTTTGTAGAACGCAAGACGGATGGAACGCATCATGTCTCACATGTAAAATAATTCACGCTATTACGGCCTAGTTCTCTTGTTCAACGTAGTTATAGCGTTCAGAAACATTTCTGATCATTCATGTTCCACACCTGTCCGTTATATAGTTTTATAAAAGTGAAAAATCACAAAAGTTTTGAGAAGTAATTAAAAAAAGTACAAAAGCAAAAAAAATCTATCAAAAAGATATATATATATATTTACATATATATTTTATATAGAATAGATAATCATTGTACCTGGTTTCCGCCAATCTGGGGTGGGGGGGGGGGGCATGATAGGAGAGGCTTGGGGGGACTTTAGTTACAAAAGGTTGAGAACTTCTGCTCTACAGCATTCAGAAAACCGCATTCTTGCCAGTCCCACTCCACTTTCACCGTAAACTGTCCTGTAGTCATCAAAATACCGCACAGATCCTATTATTTTTGCATCAACGTGTGAATCCGTTTAACGTCTCGTGCTTAAAAAACGTCCTTTTCCATCAGTCATCCATTCCGGGTTATGAAAAAAAAAATGGTACATTTCAATTCCTCAACGTTCGCTCGGCCCTGTTACCTGAAAACGCTCACCCGTATGAAATATTTGCAATGTTCCGCCAGTCACATGTTCAGCATGAAGTTGCATCACCCAGATTTTCTGAAGATCGCGGGAAGAAGAAAAGTGCATGCTGTCATTTACGTCGTTTTCAATGATGTTGTGACATGGACTAAACAGATCACTTGGATAATAGAACAGTCTGGTAGAAATTATAGCCTGGGAGTTAATTATTCATTTTAAAACAATACAACAATCCAAAAATATCCATTTTTTGGTAGAACTATCCAAACGGTGCCTCTCTTTGATAAATGTAGACTTTCCTAGATCGTGTTATGAATCTACAGGCTTTTCAAGCCCTATTTTCCCCTGATTAATCCCTGCCTAATTCACAGCCAATATCATCTAGATTGGTTTTTGTGGTAATGAGATTTCGCCCCCAAGTTTCCCCGTTTAATTCGGATGATTCACCTAGTTTTATTTTAGAGACACAAAGAAAGGTTTCAGTTCTCCCTCGACAGAGAGATAATCTGTTATCAATTATTTGAAATTCTGCACTGAGGATTTTTCAACTGCTTTATCCATATTAGGTATAGCATATTGCAAATATATATATTTATATAAAAAAAGACACATTGCCTACACAAGCAAAGAAAAGAGAGAAAAGAGAAGCCCCCTGTGGTACCTCATATCTCATAATTTTAGGCTCTGACAAAGTCCTATTTGGGTCATACCAACCTCCTGGGTGTGATTAGTTAAATACGAGTGAATTCACTTGATTGTTATCCTACAAAAAGCCATGGCCTTAAGCTTAGTTAACACAATTTTGTGATCTAGTGTATCAAGTGCGCTCTGCAAATCTCTCCAGCCAGATCATAATGCAAAATTTCCCATCGTCCACTTCACTTCTTACGAAATATTTTAAGTACAAATAGCGTGTATTTGTGGGATGGGCTGACTTTTCTCGAGTCAAGATCCAGTCTTAATGGGGTCAAGGCCAAGTTAATATTGAGTCCAGATGAAAGCGAGGCCAAGTCAAGATCGAGGCCGAAATCCGTCAAATCCTTTTAGAAGCCGTGTCTTTACTTCAACTCCATATACGCTAGAACAAATTTCCATGTATGCTAAAATATGTCTGTTTGTTACAGACAGCATAGTTTCTCACCCTGCCATTGGTAAACAGAATTTTTTAGCAGCCAATGTCAATGCCCGTTCTTAAATTATAAGTTGAACACGGACCGATTATACTACTTCTCTCCACTAGTTGGCATCATTCACACATTGTTCCAATGATTAGATTAGTATTAGATAATTATATTAGATTCGTTTTCTAGAAGGTATTACTTCTTGGCCCAAGCATTATTTTTTTACAAACGTTCGTTAGAGACCAAGAACATATTTAGCGAGACAAATACCCGAGACCTAAACAAGTCCAAGTACAAATGCGGATACGTTTGAGACATTTCCAACTACAGAAAACGGGACTCGAGTCCTACAACCCAATGTAAAGAATGAAACACTTCGGGGGCTTCCTGTTATAGGAAAATAATCAAAGTCTGGACGTGACGAGCCCCGGTGTGAAGAGTAGCCACCAGATTTGAACAGTTCCTTCAGTTACTGCACCAGACTCTTAATTTTTTTGCGTCTCTTTAAACGAATAAGACAAATAGTGCAGCTCGTGATGTTACGGAGAAACCGCAACATCATGAAGCCATGAAGACTTTCACACGGCGGAAAACCTGAAGTTATAGCTCTAGCTTTGGCTGTTACGAAGGATTGACACTGGAGACTCCTTCTGTAAATATTGCGCAAACATGGCCTCACTGAATACGTCACCTTAACGACAAGAACTGCACGGTTTAAAATTCTGCCATACACGTCCTTGCGTCATTTGTTACTATAGAAACAATCCCGTGTTGAACGAGCAGCTTCAAGCAGTTCAAGCTGTTTGCACGTTTAGCACGACTGATAATTAACCGCACTTGAATCTTTCGTCAAATTAAAATGTAAACACCCGAAACTGTATACGGTACCATAACGAAGACCAACTTCTGGAGGGAACGTCGGATGGCGTGGCGCGGGGACGTAATGACGTGTGCCGTTAATCCATCTATGTTCTAGAACATTTAAAACGGGAACATGAAAGGAATATTCTAAACGCGACTCATGTAAACACCTTAATCAGAATATCATCTTATTCAGAATAAGGTCAATAATTAGATCACTGCTGTCCATGTGAACACCTTAATCAGAATATTGTCTTATTCAGAATAAGGTCAATAATTAGATCACTGCTGTCCATGTAAACACCTTAATCAGAATATTGTCTTATTCAGAATACAGTCAGTAATTAGATCACTGCTGTCCATGTGAACACCTTAATCAGAATATCGTCTTATTCAGAATAAGGTCAGTAATTAGATCACTGCTGTCCATGTGAACACCTTAATCAGAATATCATCTTATTCAGAATAAGGTCAATAATTAGATCACTGCTGTCCATGTGAACACCTTAATCAGAATATTGTCTTATTCAGAATAAGGTCAATAATTAGATCACTGCTGTCCATGTAAACACCTTAATCAGAATATTGTCTTATTCAGAATACAGTCAGTAATTAGATCACTGCTGTCCATGTAAACACCTTAATCGGAATATTGTCTTATTCAGAATAAGGTCCATAATTAGATCACTGCTGTCCATGTAAACGTAGTCGTTGAAAAATAGTGCTAGCAACGAACTCCGTGCTGAGATGTTACGGACATTATTCAAAGCGTGCGTTTAATCTAAAGGCGCTCAGTGCTCGCAGAACCGAAGTGCTCAAACGTACGACAGTTTTCCCGAGCTGCTCACTTCGTTGCTCCGCATTCTCTGCGCTCATTTTTAAACAGCCCTACCAGTATGACTGTCATGCAACCTCGCACCGTTGCAGTTTTCTCTTTTTTAGATACCCTTCTTTGTACCCGTGTACACCCTGTGCTTTTTTTTTTTTTTTTTAAATTGTTGTTCAAATGAATTCTATCATGAAGTCTTTTTTCATACGAGCGCTCAGGTTATAGCCATTATCTCCGACCCGGGAAAATAGATGAAGGCAGTAGAAACTCTTGCAAATGAGATGATCAGAAATGAGCATTTTAAAGGATAAAAGCATCAATTTATATTTTATTTTTATTTTATTTTATTTTTTTTATTTATTTTTTTTACAAAACTTGTTCCAGTAACTGGATATACCACCTTCAACACTTACAGCCAAATGACTTTTAACGGCAGTGAACCCAGTGCCTGATGATATTTCCTGTTCCAGAGGACTTTCATTTCCGTTTCTGTGTGTGTGTGTGTGTGTGTGTGTGTGTGTGTGGTGATGAGGTGTATATAAGGTTTGGACTATTACAAAGGCGGTGTGCTACAGTACTTCCAGGAAAAAGCCAGATCACCCGACGCTGTCTCATGCAATTTGAAAAAGTCTTTCTTATCTTTCTCTCTCTCCCCCACTTTGCGTCTTCCTGTCTCTCATTCCTCCTCTCTCCCGTTCTCCGTATCCGTTTGTGCATTCCGCAGCATTGCCAGAAGGCTCGTACGTACATTCCAATGCGTTCTTTGATTAATCAATACGTTCTCTTATATCTTCCTCGTTTCTTCTCTCTCTCTCTCTCTCTCTCTCTCTCTCTCTCTCTCTCTCTCTGGCTTAAAGATCACGTTAAAGATTAGCGGAGCCGCTCCACGTGTCCTTTCAAGGCCAAGCAGCGACGAGTCGAAGCTGCGTGCGGATTATCCTCTCGCTAAACATGACGTTAATGAGATGCTCGATTTGAAACGAGGCGAAACGGCCCGAATTAATGCGGGCTTCAAAACCAGCCTGTTCACTTAAAAACTCATTTATACGGCATTTAGAGATTTAACACCATTTGAGTTCGACGTTAAAAGGATAAATACAGGGTGGCGTAGAATCAGCGCCGTAATTATTGGCATCCTTGGTAAAGATGTGGGTAAAAAAAATAAATAAAAATGCTTCGTGTGATTGTTGATCCTTCAGGGTCCTAAATCTTGTCTTGTGGATCATCTCTTCTCTCAGGTCATAGGGCCAGACGGGTCATGTCAAACACTTGATTCTGTTGTCAATGCGTGGACTTGGATGGACATTGTGGATCGTTGTCCTGCCGGAAGATTCAACCATGACCCAGTTGTAACGTCTTGGCAGAGGCAGCCAGATCTTAATTTAAAATCTCCCGGCACTTTATGTAGTCCTCGATGCGATGCGTCTTCATGAGAGTCTTTGGAGGAAAAACAGCCGCACAGCATCACAGCGCCTCCACCATAGTCCGGACCGGTTGGGATTAGGTTCTGCGCTGTATAACCATTCTTCTTTTTTTATGGTGAACCCAAGCTTCATTTTTGTCTCATCTGACCATAGTACCTGGTTCCAGTCCAAGTTCCAAGTAGCATCTAGTAGAAAGGTTTATCTCTCTAACTTCTGCCTCATTGTGTGTTCCATCAGGTGGAGCAGTGGATATGTCTTTTATCACATACGTTACGCAGCTATTTTTTATAGCCATTGCCTGATTTATGAACGTCAACACACTTCTGTTTCATTTCATTTGTATATTCTCAAATCTTCGCCAAATAGCCTAAGGGAATTCGATTCGGTGTGATTGCGTGTCACGTCCTACTTATACCCCATTGAAACAGGAAGTCGTGGATGACCGCGTAATCGTGAATTTAAAATGGCTGCCAAGTGGAGCAACAGAAACGCGTTCGCCCTATCTTTGGGAGATCACGAGTTTGAATCCCAAAAATGCCAGGTCCACGAAAACCACACCCATTTCCAATAAGCCCAGCCCCTTCCACTCTTCTTCGCCCAAGTGCTTCCATCTTCCATTTCTATCCAAGATTCTACATGCAGTACTCTGTATTACAGTGCTAAAAGTTGTTGTGTGTTTATAAATACATTAAGCAAGTAAAAAGCAGTGTGTGTGTGTGTGTAAAACATCTACACAGTGTCTATGCTTTAAGCTTAAACCTGTCAGCGGCGAGATCTTTCCCAAGGTCAGGAATGAATAAGCGCATCAAGTGCGCACGAAATGCTGTGACATGGCTAATATTTTCTAGCTTGGACGTGGAGGTATGTAGAAACAGGAAGGAAATCGTATTAGATGCTGAGTATAGAACTCACTCTCTGCTTCGAGCTCTTTCTATCTGTCTCTCATTCTTTATCCCTATTTTTTTTTTCTGTTTGTCTGTATCTCTGCTTTTGTGTGTACGCCATTATTTTTGTCTTAATGGAATGCAGGCTGGCAGCCTAATAGATAGATAAGGTAGAGAGAGAGAGAGAGAGAGGGAGAGAGAGAGATGGATTTATACTGAGACAGCTTTATTGTCAGACTCACAAACAAAACCCTGGACAAACAGAGACAGACAGTTAGTGACAAAGATGGGGTGAAGAGAGGGACTGTTCCGATGTGAGAGAGACAGACAGGGAGACAGATGATGGGAGAGAGACTGGTGGGGGGGGGCGGTTAGAGAAACAGACAGCTATACAGGGAACAGATTAGTGAACAACAGAGGGTGAGACAGGGAGAGTCAGAAGGTGAGAGACACGGAGGGAGGGAAAGAGGGAAACGCGGGTGAGAGGCGGAGAGAAAGAGAGAGTGAGGATTGACATTCAGAGAGAAAGATGGAAAATGAGAGATAGACAGCAGGGAAGACGGCCAGAGAGCTTAGAGGGTTAGAGAGGCAGACAGAGAGAAAGACAGAAGATGAGAGAGGCAGACAGAGAGAAAGACGGAAGATGAGAGAGGCAGACAGAGAGAAAGACAGAAGATGAGAGAGGCAGACAGAGAGAAAGACAGAAGATGAGAGAGGCAGACAGAGAGAAAGACAGAAGATGAGAGAGGCAGACAGAGAGAAAGACAGAAGATGAGAGAGGCAGACCGAGAGAAAGGCAGAAGATGAGAGAGGCAGACCGAGAGAAAGGCGGAAGATGAGAGAGGCAGACAGAGAGGAAGACATAAGATGAGAGAGGCAGACCGAGAGGAAGACGGAAGATGAGAGAGGCAGACAGAGAGAAAGGCGGAAGATGAGAGAGGCAGACAGAGAGGAAGACGGAAGATGAGAGAGGCAGACAGAGAGAAAGACGGAAGATGAGAGAGGCAGACAGAGAGAAAGGCGGAAGATGAGAGAGGCAGACCGAGAGAAAGGCGGAAGATGAGAGAGGCAGACAGAGAGAAAGACAGAAGATGAGAGAGGCAGACAGAGAGAAAGACGGAAGATGAGAGAGGCAGACAGAGAGAAAGACAGAAGATGAGAGAAGCAGACAGAGAGGAAGACATATGGTAAGAGTGACAGGCAGAAAAGACGATGTGACAGACAAGCAGAGAGAAAGACGAGTGTGAGAGAGGTGAAACATCAACAGAAGGTGAGACAGAGAGACAGAGAGAGAGAGAGACAGAGAGACAGAGAGAGGGAGAGAGACGTACAGTAGGAGTGTAAATTCAGTGCGGTGTTAATGGTGTATTGTGAATGATTAATGCTTCACTGGTCTAATTCTCTGTTCCTGTGTCTATGCTTTACAGACGTTTAAAAAAAATACGCGTGTTGTGTGAATTGCCGAGTGTCTTATCTCTCTCACATCATCTCACACACGGCCTGTAGAATGAATTGATCTCTCGGCTTATCTTTTATTTAGGTACTACTTCTAGAACGTTCCTCAAAGAAAGGATCAATCATCTCTGTTTTGCATGTGTTATTAAAGTGCTCATAAAAAGCATAATGCAATGATAATTTACAGTGCTGAGACGGAAATAATCCTCAGGAGTGTGTGTGTGTGTGTGTGTGTGTGTGTGTGTGTGTGTGTTCTGTTCCATTAGGATAAAGTGTCCTGTCTGCAAGGCAGGTTAAACAAATCATCCCATCCTTTCACTTCACCTCTCTCTCTCTCTCTCTCTCTCTCTCTCTCTCTCTCTCTCTGTATGTATGTAGTGAGTGCACCTCAACACTTCAAGGTTATTGCTCGGTGTTATTTCCAGTCAGATGTAGCAACGTTGAAGCAGCGATGCCATATTTAGAGACTCTCTTTGTAGTTTTTGCTTCCCGTTGCATTGTGAACCCACACAGGGCTCGAGAAGTCAATAAAACCGCCTGTCATCCAGTAACGCCGGAACGCTTTTCAGTTGAATTTTTCTACATTTCTGCATAAATATGACTTAAAAGTCCTAAAAGTCGATGAAGAGGACGCAATTAAACAAATGAGATAATAACATTATAGTCGGTCATTTATTTATTGAGGGAAATGATCCAATGTTAGATCTCTGTGAGCGGTGTAGAAAAGTATGTGAACGTTTGCTTTCAGTATCTGGTGTGACCGTCTTGTGCAGCAATAGCTGTAACTAAACGTTTGCGGTATCTGTCGATCAGTCCTGCACATCGTCTTGGAGGAGTTTTAGCCCGTTCCTCAGTACAGAACAGATTCAGCTCTGGGATGTTGGTGTGTTTCCTCACATGACCTGCTCGCTTCAGGTCCTTCCACAACATCTCTATTGGATTAAGGTCAGGACGTTGACTCGGCCGTTCCAGAACATTCACTTTACTCTTCTTTAACCGTTCTTTGGTAGAACGACTCGTGTGTTTAGGATCGTTGTCTTGCCGCATGACCCACTTTCTCTTCAGATTCAGATCATGAACAGATGTCCTGACATTCATTTCCTTTAGAATTCGCTGGTGTAATTCAGAATTCATTGTTCCATCATCTATCCACAAAACATTTTTTTCCAATAGCCTTCTGGCTTGTCCACGTGATCTTTAACAAACTGCAGATGGGCAGCAATGTTCTGTTTGGAGAGCAGTGGTTTTCTCCTTGTAACCCTGCCATGCACACAATTGTTGTTCGCTATTCTCCCGATGGTGGACTCATGAACATTAACGTTAGCCAATGTGAGAGAGGTCTTTAGTTGTTTAGAAGTTACCCAGGGTTCCTTTGTGAGCTCGTGGACTATTTATTACACGTCTTGCTCTTGGAGTGATCTCTGTTGGTCTTCGCTCCTGGAGACGGTCTTAAATTTCCTCCATTTCTACACAACATGTCTGACCGTACATTGGTGGAGTCCAAACCCTTTAGAGATGCTTTTGGAACCTTCTCCAGCCCGATGAGCTTCGACAACTCTTTTTCTGAGGTCCTTCCGAGGTCCATACTTGTGCAGAAATATAGACAATTCTAAAGGGTTCACAAACCTTCAAGCACCACTCTATGTAACGTACAAGCTACACTGAAGGGGGAAAAAAAAGCCCCACCTGGTCTTCTGGGGCTTTCTATGATTTTGAGCTCATCGGTGCATTCTTTCTTTTTTAGAAATGTACCAGAAAGTCGATTCGGCAACGCCTAGTGTTTTACGCAGTCCATTCGAGGGGTTTGTTTGGGTTTTTCAGTCTGACGAAGGCTTGCGTTACCGGCAGTGAACGCTCTTTGGACTTCATATTGAGCGTGAACCGCAACAGATCCCAAATGCAAACACCACACCTGAAATCCCACGCTAGAAATCAGGAATAACACACACCCGGGCATGGAACAGCTGAGCAGCCAGCTGTCCAATCACTTTTGGCCACTTAAAAAGGGACGGCAACGACGTATAAAACGTGCTGTACTTCTTATACGAATAGCAGATACCAATACGAAGTTCAAATTAATATGAGTTTAAGTCGCCACCAACGTACAAATGAACACAATAGTTTAATAGTTGGGTTTTTTTTTTTTTTTTTTTAAAGTTAAACTGGATCAACTTAGACTTAAAGAGCATAAAACCCCCAATACAGTCCAGAAATGATACACGTGTAGGATTTACCGTTCCTGAAATTGATTCCACTGCGAAGATGCTTTTGAGGCAAAATGCTCTCTTGCTAAAATCAATGCCGTTCCGTTTCAAGGAAAACATTAATACGGGATCACATCGCTCATATTGCTTATTGGCCGTGAAACATTTGTAATAAGTCTCTATAAATAAATGACGGGAAGCACTGCTGCCTCAGCGTAAAGCTATCAGGTTCAGCCCGAGACAAACCTCGCCGTAATGTGCACGGGGCGCACCATAAATAAATAAGAACACAGATGACAGTGATGCCGAACGGAAAAGCGTACGAGCAATCTGAAAACATAACGGTATAGATAGGAGGCGAGACTAACTTTAAAATCAATGAATAAATAAAATTTATACAGAACTACTCAGAAACTTTGTGTCAGGGAAAACTGGCTGTCACAAATATGCACCGTTTTATTTGTTGTTGTTTACGCCTCGTGACCTGGGTATGATAACGAGTCTTTATTGGTGACGTATACATTACAGCACAGTGAAATTCTTTTTCTTCACATACCCCAGAATGTTAGGAAGTTGGGGTCAGAGCGGAGGGTCAGACATGATACGGCGCCCCCTGGAGCAGAGAGGGTCTTGTTCAAGGGCCCAGCAGTGGCAGCTTGGCAGTGCTGAGGCTTGAACCCCCCCGACCTTCTGATCAGTAACCCAGAGCTTTAACTGCCAAGCCACCACTGGCTTTATTTATACAACAGTAATGTGAAATGCTTGATTCTGATTGGTTCGGATTCAGAATGGGTTCATTTCCTGTAACAGCAACTGTGCGTGAGAACTTAAACCAGCTTTTGGTATTTTTCCGACGTGATGATGTTACGTGTACACGACATGCGTTATGTATGTCTGGCCACGCCCCCAGACCTCCCCTCTTAAAGCCGCATGCGATGATATTATCAATCAACAACAGTTAGGGCGTGCGATCGAGTCATGGCCTAGTACACACACGCGATCTCATCAACCTAGCCTTTACTATCATTGACAGACGAAGTAAAAAGACACGTCTGTTTTTAGTTGCCGAACCGCCAGCTGAGCAATCCAGCTGTTCTATTTTAACGTCTCTCTCGCACAGCGTATGTGTGCGTTTCTCTCAGCATGTGGAATGTCATATGGAACGATCAGAAAGGACAGAAATATCGCTCTCGGGGCTTTGCGATGACGGGACTCAGAAGTGACAGAATCAATAAAGAACACGCTCGCCTCGAACGCAAGCTCATTAACAGCCGTGCTTGGAGACGCAGCTTGTGTGGGTGGAAGTGTGTATATCAGTTACCGATGTCCTGCGTGTGTATCTCACTAATATTCGTCTTTATTTGTTTCTCTCTAACGCTTCCTATACTATCAGGAAGTAGAGGTTTGTATAAAAATGTGCTTTGCTTTGGAATATGTAAGATGCAAGGATAATAATACTGAACACCACTATTACAGTGCAAACCGTTACCTAATATCGATGTGTGTTTCAGGAGCCCGGATCGTGGACCCCTGAGAAGCCGCTTGATCAAGGTGCATGAGACGACCTCGACGGTTCATCATCATGGCTACACAAACGCATCGTTTAAGCACAAAAGCGCAATTAGTATGATGTATAATAGTTTAAACAGTTCGAGCATGCTTTCGAGGAAGTATTATCTCCGAGTGGCGTTTAGCCAATCAGATTTCGTTCTGGATTTTAAGCTGTACACATTAGGGCCTTGCTGTTTACATTTACATTTATTCATTTAGCAGACGCTTTTATGCAAAGCGACTTACAAATGAGAAAAATACAAGCTGTTTGATCAAAACGCTAATATAATTTTAACATAGTCCAAAATAACACAAAATGTATTTCTCCAATTTGTTTGACAGGCAATAAGACAAAACTAGTATTTTCCTATATAAACGGAAAAGGCGGGCTTTGACTGTGGATTTAATTCTTCGCTACTATTAGAGAAGCCTAGCAAACAGCACTTCCTGGTCATGTGACATGGCGTTTTTTGTTACGTCGAAGTTAAAGCCCACCTTTTTCCATTTATATGGGAAGATACTAGTTTTGTATTCTTGCCTATCAAACAAATTGGAGATGATTGAATTGTTGCCGTATGGCAACACCGTGCAGTAAAGGGTTATGGACGCACAGCTCAATGAGTGGCTCAATGACTGGCCTTTCTTGGATAGGGGATGCTGTTTCTATAGCGGAGTCTTGCCATGTTGAACTCCAGCCTCAGTAGCATCCGAACAAAATGAGTCTAGCATCTCAAATTTAAACTAGCTAACTAGCTAAACTAGCTGAGTGGGATCGCACAGCGACGTGCGGATCGTAGTGGATGCTAATTAGTGTTGTTTAGTTTGAACGATGATGATGTGACGTGACTTGAAATCATGTGTTCCCCGAAATCAAGCTAAGGTTATTAGTGATTGTACAGGAACCACATACACACACACACACACACACACACACACACAAAGGCACTAAAACAATGGAATTAAAGCATGGTGAGGAGATTAGGTTTGAATAATCTGCTGAAGCCAGTGCTGGATTTTGCTAAGACTCTTAACCGTGAGGTCAGAGACCATTCAAAGTGTGTGTGCGCATGTGTGTGTGTTAGCCTCGTATCATTTTAAAGAAATGTTGTCTCTCTTCTCATAGTACGTTCACTAATACATGAGATGCTTTATTTTAATAATACACCTTTATTATTTCACCATTAAACGTACAGTCTATTCAACAGTTATTGATATGAAAAGTGCATGAATCAAATTATCTTTGGTGTTATCTCTTTTCTTTCGTGTGTGTGTGTGTGTGTGTGTGTGAGGTAGCTCTGGATCCTGCCAAAGACCCCTGCTTAAAGGTTAAATGTGGCCGACACAAGCAGTGCGTGGCCGACGACAACAAAACGCCGACCTGCGTTAGCCAGACGAGGTAATGACCATCGGTTCCAGGCTTAAACCCCAAGCTATAGATCACAGTGGATTAGAACCAGAATTATTAGCTCTCAGTTTACCAACAAATGTCCTGATCATATGTCTCATAGTTACTCCCAGGGCTTTGTTTCCACAGTTACACATACATACATACATACATATATACATATATTTATTTATTTAGTTGGATGTGCATCAGATTGAGTGAAACTATTGTTTCTCTTACAAAATATTACGACATTTGTTGTATTAAACATGGGTTAATTCATGTTCTTTGTCTAATCCTGAGCTTATCGATGGAACAGGTTTTTTTGTATCATTGTAAATTTCCCCAAGAATGTATATGATTACAATCATGGACTCCAAAGTCAAGACATTGCATGTTTCAGCATCTTTGGGCTCCAAGGCTGACTGAATCATCAGCACGTCTCATTGCTTTAAGCATTTAGTGAAAACTGGCTGAAGGAATGGAAATAGTTCTCCATAACAGGAGGTAGCAGGATCAGTAGGGTATTTTTGCGTGCTACTCTACTAAATGTTTTATCAATATCTCTCTCTCATATATATATATATATATATATACACACACACACACACACACACACTAAGGCATTTTGATAAAATTGTTCATTTCCCCTATGTATGGAGACTTTTGGGACATTATGTATAATATAACAAAAATATCCAACCTCCGAACTGCAACTCAGAGGTCAAAAGCAGACCTGGCAGACTTACCAATGGTGCAGGACAGACTACAAAACACAACACAGGCAGTGGCGTATAATGGCCCGGGAAATGGTTGACATGGTGGATTTTTTCCTCGGTGTTGACATTTACTTCTGACAACTACAGACTTTCCCGTAATTCAATTACGCACAAGTTCAAGTTCTAGCATTTTAAAGTCTGGAAAAGGATTCCAGCTGGAATGGAGTTACAGGAACATGGCGGACAGCCGGGGTCCGATTACAAACTGAACCGATTACAGCACGGAGCTATCCGAGAACCTGATCAAATCGTGCCGTTCGCCGGGTGAGGAAAACACACTTAGCTGGCAAAGTTTTAGACATTTTTTAAAGATTGTTTCCACCAATGAGTTTCACTCAACTGGCTCTTTCGTTGACAGATCTATGGTGAAATATATTCATAGTTTCGTAAAGTTAGTTCCAGGTTGTAACACTACAAAATGTGGACAGTGTTCACACATGTCAGTTCAAGTTAAGGTACAATGTAAAAGCATGATTTTTTAAAAAATTTTTGACACGTTATACTACCAAGGTCTGATTAACACTAGAACGGTTTTGCCGGATTTAAACACGGCGTAAAACCGCATCTGCATCGGAACATTCCAGGTTGAATTCGTTTGGCGAAGTGGATCCCTGCGTGCTGCAGAACACTGCAGCACCTCTGATTAGCATACATTATCTTTAAGCGAATGGGCTTCATTTGACGATGTGCGAGTAGCGTATGTGCTCTGGAAGACAATAAGAGCAGCTCCACATGTTCTTCTGCAGACAAGAGAGCGTGTTCTTTCTAAAAGAAAAATACAGTAATCTACAAAGAAGTGTGCTCTGACACAGAAAAAAAAAACACAAAAAAAAAAAAAACAACCCAGCCTGAACTGTAATAAACGCTTCGAGGTTTGAAGGTGTCATTCAAGTTTTGAATCACAGCGGAGGCGTGTCCCCGTCGTCGTCCGGAGGATTCGGTTCACCAGGATTAGATGATTTCTCTCAAGGACACAACGACTGCATAAAGTTAAACGCTCTAAACCTTCCGGGTAAGCCACGTTCCAATTCCAGGAGCCTCGATGCGCCAACCTAGCGCTGAAATCTCGGTTAGAGATTATAATATAATATAATAGAGTCACAGAGTCACCCCGAGGAAATCGAGAAATGCAAAGTGTAAAGAATTTGCAGACCGAGCTCTACTAATTTAGGAACCGTCATTATTTTTTTTACATGATTGTACAGGTTGCGACTTGGACGAAATGCGCGCGGCGGCCTGAGAAAACCCTTCACAAGGTGAAATTTTGATAGGATACGAAATAAGTTCCACAGATTTGAAGGCAAATCGTTTGAGGAGGGTGTAGAACCCAGCAACTGCTAGCCACAGAACCTGCATGGGCAACTAGCTATCTAGCTAACTCAGTTAATGTTGGTATTTGTATACCGTGACATACAAATTGCCAACAGTGTGACAATATGAACCCTGACTAAGACCTGTGACAAACGCAGGCTCGTTTACTAGCTGTAAACTGCCTAGATAGCTAGCTAATTGGAATGGCAGTACGGCATGTGAGCGCTCGAAAGTGTTTTTTTTGTTGTTGTTTTGTTTATAGATCTGGGCTTTCTGTGACTTTTTGGCATTTGAAGTATTATAATGTTCAGCCTGATGCACCATTTTGAGATTTTGGTGCACTTATATTTGGACATTTCAGCTAGCAAAACTAAAAAACAAAAAAAAAACAAAACCACAGCACTGTAATTTATATTTACAGCTCGTATCTGGCCAAGCGCATATTATTCTGTAAGCTCAAAATATTGTTTATGTCCTTTCAAGCAGTTTCTCAAAAAAGGAATCAATTCATCAATCTCAGTAGATGCTGAATAGAGTGGTGCTTGAAAGAATTGTCTATATTTCTGATGATAAATATGACCTAAAACATCATCAGATTTCCCGAAAGTAGACAACGAGAACCCAATGGAACAAATGAGATAAAAATATTACACGTGGGTCATTTATTTATTACCAATATGGTATAGGAACTTACAGGAGATCCATGTAAAGGAGGTTTATTTACAAAATCCAAGACAGAATCCAAAAACTAGTCAAAACAAGAAATTCACAAATAGACTAAACAAAGGGCAACTCCAAAGAATAGTCGAACAACAAGGCAAGGGTTTAGCGGACACAGGAATAGCAGAATACAAGGCTAGAAGTTGGCAATACTTCGCACTGGCTGGATGTTTCAGCTGGCTTTATCTGGTGTGCTTTCTGGTGCGCACATACTTTTGATTACTTTCATCAAGCATCTACAACAAATCTTAGAAGGTAGAACGTGGATATTCATTGGACATGCTCGCCTATTTTGCATATTCATCCTGGATGCTGATTGGCCAGCGGACAGAATGCCCCAAGAGAATGAAAAGAGAAAGTTTAGGTGGTTAACTCAGTTTTCAAATCTAGATCTTAAAGTTTGAACATAATTATAACGCTAACGTCCGTCGCCATTAAAAACAGTAAAGAGTAGATATAGATCCATCCATCCATCTTCTATACCGCGTTATCCTTCTCAGGGTCACGGGGAAACCTGGAGCCTATCCCAGGGAGCATCAGGCACAAGGCGGGGTACACCCTGGACAGGGTGCCAATCCATCGCAGGGCACAATCACGTACACGTTCATACACTACGGACACTTTAGACATCAGCCTACCATGCATGTCTTTGGACTGGGGGAGGAAACCGGAGTACCCGGAGGAAACCCCCGCAGCACGGGGAGAACATGCAAACTCCACACACAGGGCCACGGTGGGAATCGAACCCCCGACCCTGGAGGTGTGAGGTAAACGTGCTGACCACTAAGCCACCATGCACCCAGTAGATATAGATATGTAGAGATATTCCTATGCCATTTCAGATGCATTAAAACGCGCTAACCGATGTAATTCTTCAAATAGATTACTTTCAATAGTATATATTTAGAGCTTCTCGAACACACGTACCAAGTTCATGCAAAACGGCGAGTGTTTACTGAGGTGAAAACGAGGGGACACTGTCCTGGTTTGCTCCTAAACAGTTGTCAACAGCAATTGTGGCCATACAAACAGCAACAGGAAGTGTGCCGAGTATGAGCGCACAACATGGCAATAACAAGAGGCTGCTAATGATCTGATGAAAGAAGGGAACGGGGGTGGGTGGGGGAGGGGGAGGGGGGGAAAGAGCGAGGGTGAAAATGAAAGAGTTGGGCTCTCTTTCGGTTATCTCTTCCACTTTGCTTCACACGCTCTTTTTCTGTAGAGTGACGCATCTTGACACGGAAAAAAAAATAAGCGAGGTTGGAATTAAAACGCTCCACAAGACAGCCATTTCATCTTCTGTTTACTTCTGTTCACTCAAGCAGAAATAAACCTCACACACCTTAGTGGCCACTTGCAGTACAAGGGAACGTATTTCATTTCAGATTCCGAATGATTTGTTTGCATGAACCCTACTCAGCAGAATTGTATTTATTACGTCGATTGCTGCAAATTTGGCTCCATTTAACAGAATGGCTTCCACCGTTATTATTCACGTAACGTACGATTAGAGGCAGGATGTGAGAGCATGACGGCAGCGTGGTGTTTATTAATCCAGGATTCGTTGTTATAGGTCGTTGTTATATAAGAACGTGGGGAAAAAGACGAGGGTCAAAACTGGACATGGAGAAACGAAGAATGCGGGAAATCCAAGGCTCATTAATGCACAATAACGACGTTATTGGCAAGACTTCGCAACGAGACTAAACAGAACAGGCTATATAAAGGCAAACTAATTAAGGATTGAAGACAATACCGATGGACAATCAGTAAACATACCAATGGCAGGACAGGGGCGGAGACAAAAAAAAATCTAAACAGTGCACATGGTCAGTATAAACACAACAAGAGAGAGCAGTATGACAATTCAACAACTATAATATATAACACAGCAACAACTTTTAGGGTTTTGGAGGGTTTTAAGGTTTTGGAGGATATTAGGTTTTGGAGGGTTTTAGGGTTTTAGGGTTTTGGAGGATTTTAGGGTTGGAGGGTTTTGGAGGGTTTTGGAGGATTGGAGGGTTTTAAGGTTTTGGAGGATTTTAAGGTTTTGGAGGACTTTAGGGTTGGAGGATTTTATGGTTTTAAGGTTTTTGAGGGTTTTAGGTTGGAGGGTTTTGGAGGATTTTAAGCTTTTGGAGGGTTTTAGGGTTTTGGAGGGTTTTAAGGTTTTGGAGGACTTCAGGGTTTTGGAGGACTTTAGGGTTTTGGAGGGTTTTAGGGTTTTGCAGGACTTTAGGGTTGGAGGGTTTTGGAGGACTTTAGGGTTGGAGGGTTTTGGAGGATTGGAGGGTTTTAAGGTTTTGGAGGACTTTAGGGTTGGAGGGTTTTAGGGTTTTGGAGCATTGGAGGGTTTAAGGTTTTGGAGGACTTTAGGGTTTTGGAGGACTTTAGGGTTTTGGAGGACTTTAGGGTTGGAGGGTTTTGGAGGATTTTAAGGTTTTGGAGGGTTTTAGGGTTTTGGAGGATTGGAGGGTTTTAAGGTTTTGGAGGACTTTAGGGTTGGAGGGTTTTGGAGGATTTTATGGTTTTAAGGTTTTTGAGGGTTTTAGGTTGGAGGGTTTTGGAGAATTTTAGGGTTGGAGGGTTTTAGGGTTTTGGAGGATTTTAAGGTTTTGGAGGGTTTTAGGGTTTTGGAGGGTTTTAAGGTTTTGGAGGACTTCAGGGTTTTGGAGGACTTTAGGGTTTTGGAGGGTTTTAGGGTTTTGGAGGACTTTAGGGTTGGAGGGTTTTGGAGGATTTTAAGGTTTTGGAGGTTTTTAGGGTTTTGGAGGGTTTTAAGGTTTTGGAGGACTTCAGGGTTTTGGAGGACTTTAGGGTTTTGGAGGGTTTTAGGGTTTTAGAGGACTTTAGGGTTGGAGGGTTTTGGAGGATTATAAGATTTTGGAGGGTTTTAGGGTTTTGGAGGATTGGAGGGTTTTAAGGTTTTGGAGGACTTTAGGGTTGGAGGGTTTTGGAGGGTTTTAGGGTTTTGGAGGATTGGAGGGTTTAAGGTTTTGGAGGACTTTAGGGTTTTGGAGGACTTTAGGGTTGGAGGGTTTTGGAGGATTTTAAGGTTTTGGAGGGTTTTAGGGTTTTGGAGGGTTTTAAGGTTTTGGAGGACTTTAGGGTTGGAGGGTTTTGGAGGATTTTAAGGTTTTAAGGTTTGAGGGTTTTAGGGTTGGAGGGTTTTGGAGAATTTTAGGGTTGGAGGGTTTTAGGGTTTTGGAGAATTTTAGGGTTGGAGGATTTTAGAGAATTTTTATTTTTTTTAAATAGCACTTGATCCAGCACTTCCTATTATTTCCCGATTTATTTCTGTTCTCATATGGTGCTATTTTATCGTGTGTTTAATTCACTATTTTGAGTCATCTTAATAAAATAGTTCCAATGTCTTGTTCCAGTGTTACATCAATGCGTTCTCCTGTAAAGTAAACATGGCCACGATTTAAACAGTACGCTGACCGAGCACTCATCTGCTACACATACAGCTCACTTTAAACGAGTTAATGCATACTGGAGCTTGGGTCCATGGCTCGAGACTGAATTCTTCCCAGTATTCAGTATCATGTTTTCTTTCTTTATATATAACCTCCTGTCACTCGCCCTTCTGCTTTTCTGCCTTCCCTGTCTTTCAGCTTAAAGAGCATGACTTTCAAGCCTGTGATGGGGAAGTGCAAGAGATGTCCGCTGGTACGTCCTGCACCAGTCTGTGCGACAGACAGACACACTTATCCTACCAAGGTAACACACACACACATACACTGTTTGTAATTTTCCAGGATATTTTCCAATATATAATCAAAAGATTGATCTAATCAATCTATATCTCTCTCTGTGTGTGTGTGTGTGTGTGTGTGTGTGTGTGTGTACGGTAGTGTCAAATGGAGTATCAGGCATGTATCTCTGAAACACAGATTGCAGTGAAGTGTTTGGGACAGTGTCCATGTGCGTCAGAAATAAACAAATCTGTGGAGAGGAAAGGTACACACACACACACACACACACACACACACACACACACAGTTCCTCAGAAAGTAACTATTTTATAATGCTTTATTTCTCTCCTCTATTTTATGCACTCCCACAATCTCTCTCTTGCACACACACACACACACACACACACACGCCGTCTTTGCACACTACATGATTAATTTAAGGCTTACCATCCAACAAACGGTTCATCTTTTTCTCCCTAAAATCTGCAATCTGTGCGCCTTAGAAACTGATTAAAAGTTAAAACTCTGCGTGTGCGAGTGAACGAGCGCGAGGGAGACGAACAGTGCGGTTTAAAAATGCATGCTGCGCGGTGGCGGCGTTCTGTTTTCATGCCTTCTGTGCGTACAAAACAATTTGTCTTACAGCAGTCGCGGCTTTGGTAAATTCGTGTCTGTGGTTTTGACAGCTTTTAAAATGAAGTGTAGGTTGAAAGGTTAACGAAAACTTTTAGTCGCAGAGTCGTACATAGAAGACGGTCAGGAAATTCTGTGTGTGTGTGTGTGTGTGTGTGTGTGTGTGTGTTTGTAGAGTGCGGCGATGCTGAACTGAACAAAGTGGCGAGCAGACTGAGAGACTGGAGCAGAGATGTGCACGAAATGAGTAAGTTACGATCCATAGTCGCGTACCAATCTCACTTATTTGAGCAAAAATCAAACCGCCACAGAGAGATTAGGTTCGACGTGCTGCTGAGGTAACCAGGTACAGCATAGTTTGATTGATTTATCCATCTCTTTCTCTCTGGCTCTCGCGCGTGCTCTCTGCACGGGTGTGCAGTAACGGACGTGACTAAGGCGCCCGTCTGTAAAGGCTCCCTGGGCTGGATGTTCACCAGACTGGACATGAACTTTGACCTTCACCTGGACCAGTCCGAACTGGTTGGCCTGGGTTCGGAGAAGGACGACGTATGCACGAAGGCCTTCCTGAGGTCATGTGACCTGGGCCGAGACCAGCTCATCTCCAGCAAAGAGTGGTGCTCTTGCTTCCAGAGACACCAGGGTAAACAAACGAGGGCTGCTTTAAAAAACTCAACAACTTAACTAAACATAGTATTCAAGCACATTTGAATATTTACGAATGGTATACTTAAAGACGGTGAGAACATGTTGCGGTACCACTGACGTATATTGTATAAAGGCTTCCTGTGCACTATTTATGCTCACTGCATACGGCATAACATGATTTAACGGAGTAAACTCCCTGTAATTGTGAGAAAGTATCGTGTTTATTCGAAGAACTTGAAGAAACATGCTTTAAAACTAGGTAAATACGTACGCGGGATCTTAAACATACAGCGGGATTGGATTTTTTGTGGAAGCAAGTGCAACAGCACCCCTAGTGGTGGTAAGGAAAAATACACCAAAATGGTATGAAGAAGCAAGAAGTGAGGCTGGGGCGGTTTTATTTCTACCCAAGACTGTAGCTTCACGAAGCCTATCAGTCAGTACGTTTACACGGACAACAATAATCCGATATTAACCCAATATTAAGACGATACTCTGATTAAGAAACTAGCATGTAAACAGCGATTATTGATGACCTTAA
This sequence comes from Ictalurus furcatus, assembly GCF_023375685.1. NCBI lineage: Eukaryota > Metazoa > Chordata > Actinopteri > Siluriformes > Ictaluridae > Ictalurus > Ictalurus furcatus. The sequence continues at coordinate 3,278,868 of NC_071283.1, forward strand.
TCCGATTAAAGTCATACTCGATGTAAATACAAATGTAATTAAGACGCTGGAGTATTCCTGTTTTAGTCGCATTACAGACATGTACACACATTAATCACATTATTAACGTCGTGTGGGAGTTTTCACCGCATTGTGCGACAGGACACGTACACACACGGCAGCGCTCGACCGTTTGATGGCAAACAAGAGAGCACGGCCGCGTCCCAAACCGCGTACTTACCTGCTATATAGTAGGAGAAATACATGCATCTCAGCTACTATATAGAAGGTAAGTATGCGGTTTGGGACGCAACCCACGGCTTCAAGCAGTCGTCTGTTTACACGTACAGCACGACAAATAATTAACCGCACTTGAAGCTTTCGTAAAATTAAAAATGAAACCCAAAACAGTATATGGTACCATAACGAAGACCAACTGTACGTCGATACGTGAAATTCTGGAGGGAACGTCGGACGGCGTGGCGTGGGGACGTAATGACGTATGCTGTTAATCGATCTATGTTCTAGAACATGTAAAACGGGGACATGAAAGGAATATTCTAAAAGCGACTCATGTAAACACCTTAATCAGAATATCGTCTTATTCAGAATAAGGTCAGTAATTAGATCACTGCTGTCCATGTAAACACCTTAATCAGAATATTGTCTTATTCAGAATAAGGTCAGTAATTAGATCACTGCTGTCCATGTAAACACCTTAATCGGAATATCGTCTTATTCAGAATAAGGTCAATAATTAGATTACTGCTGTCCATGTAAACACCTTAATCGGAATATTGTCTTATTCAGAATAAGGTCAGTAATTAGATTACTGCTGTCCATGTAAACACCTTAATCGGAATATTGTCTTATTCAGAATAAGGTCAATAATTAGATTACTGCTGTCCATGTAAACACCTTAATCGGAATATTGTCTTATTCAGAATAAGGTCAGTAATTAGATTACTGCTGTCCATGTAAACGTAGTCACTGACAGTCGTGTCAGTTGATTAGACGGCGCGACACACCCGCTAGATTAGCTCTCCGTTTTAGATTTTTCCCCACAAAATACCTTTCGAGGAGAAAGTAAAAGTAGATAGACTAAGCACACATCGTCCAAATCAAAGTACAAATTACGCAAAAGGACACCGCGTGCTACGATGCGCCCAAGCCTAATAGTTTCATTGTTACGTTGCTGATAGATATTAGATTCTAGACTTAGACTTATCCGATATCACGGTCAGCCGTCACTGCTTATATTGGTTGTGCTGATTTGAGATTTTGCATCACTTGTTTTAGAGTCTCCCTGCCAGACAGAGATTACTAACATCCACAAACAGCAAGCTAGGAAGAAACTACTGGGTGAGTGACACTCTCTCTCTCTCTCTCTCTCCCTCTCTCTCTCATTAGTATTACTGCTAAATAGATACTTCGGGCTCATTTCCGTGCCTTGAACAGGAACAAATCTACGTAAATCTGTGTAACTGTGTCTACAGATGTCTGAATTCACGGTTTATACGATACCTCGGGCGAGCACATTTAGCACACGTGCATTGAAATGATAGGATTTACGCATAGAAATGCAGTCGTGAATATGTAACACGCCCATCTTGACATAAGTGCGATGTGTTGGAAGTGTTCGGGTCACACTGTGAAAATAACATCTTTCACGCAGAAAACCATCTTGATTTGAGAGGAGCAATTTTGTGCGTTTGAGGTGTCAAGCTGCTGACAATAGCTGCAGGCATAGAATGAAAAATGAGCAAAAAAAAACAAACGAACAAACCACTAAGTATGAATATTACCGGTTAGATTTAAAAGTTAAATGGTGTTTTTTTTTTTGTCATTTAACAGGATGTTCCGCGGCGAGAGTGTGATCTGGCTGCGAGGAGTGTTACGGTAGTAGTGAGAGTGGTTGTGTTTCCTGATTTTAACGCCTTTATGTGCACGTGTAGGTCAGCACGTCCCTTCCTGCGACGACGACGGCTTCTATAAGCCTCACCAGTGCCACGGCAGCAGCGGAGAGTGCTGGTGTGTGGATCGCTATGGAAACGAGGTCGCCGGGTCACGCAGGATGGGCCCGGCCGAATGTGGTGGGCATCTTAAAGCACTCGCGTGATACTTTTAAAGCACAAGTAGAATTATGTTAAATGATATTTCTCTTGGGAAACGGGGGGTTTGGGGGGGCACGGTGCCTCCAAGGTTCGGGGTTTGAATCCTGCCTCCACACTATGTGCACAGAACCTACATCTTCCAGTTCCTCAGGGGTTTCCTCCAGGTACTCCACTTTCTTCCCCGAGTCCATAGACATGTGTTGTAGGTTTATTGGCATTTCCAAATTATGTGAATGGGTGTGTGATTGTGCCCTTCAACGGGTCGGAACCTCGTTCAGGGTGTCCCCTGCCTTGTGCCCGATGCTTCCTGGGATAGGCTCCAGGTTTCCTCTTGACCCTGAAGAACGATAAGCGCTATAGATGATGGATGGATGGATGGATGACAAAGGTTTACCAAAGTATTCCCGAGCCCATGTCAGGATATCCGTTACAGACTCATGACGGTTTTTAAGACAGTGACGTCTGAGCATTCAGAAGTGGTTTTCGGCCTCGCCCTTTACGCACCGAGATTTGACCGGAATCGTTTACTTATATTGTGCCCTGTAGAAGGTGAAATGGCCAAAATCCTACCGATTTATCTTTGGGGAATGTTGCTCTCAAAGTGTCCACCAAAAGTAAGCGACTGGATGAGAACGGCATTAGTCAGAGAAACAAAGAAGACGTCTCGGTAACTCTGAAGGCAATGAAGAGATCCACAGCTCAAATTGGAGAAGCTACTCACAGGACATCCATAACCTGGACACTCCACGGAGCTTGGCTTAATGGAAGATTTGTGAAAAGAAAGTCAATATTGGGAAAAGTAGACGTCAAAGCCAACAGCGTTAACAGGGATGCCTCCACCACGAACAAGTCTGGCTAAACAAGTACCATTTGTGAGTGTACGTCAAAGAATCATAACTTATATTAAATATAAACACAAACCTTTTCATGAGCACATGAACTGCGATTCAGGTGGCCACCAGGGGGACAATACTTCCTACTGCTACACACCATGTGTGTTCCTTAAAGACCTGCTTGTAGGGGCCCTTTACCTTGCCTGAATTGAGTTGTCATTCAAATGGAAAGGGGAATTCTCTACAACCATGTTTGGATCAATGCGAATTCATTTGGATGTAGCAAGGATAAGTCCATACAAATCAGACCAGACCAATGGGAACAATTTTTTTTGCGTTCCTGAACATGGACGTCTAAGCAACGTCTCTGTACAATATAACAAAAACAGGAAGGACGCTGTTGAAGAAAATCTCTTTCGGATATTTGACTTCCAGAATTGAATCAGTTCATCTGCTGGTTACAATGATACTTCCACCTCAATTCTACAAACGTTCAAACGTGTTCTTGAGATATCGCGCTAACACAGATCTCAGACGTACAGACACCCCGAAAACATCATTCCTCCACCACTTGGATGTATGGGCATAAATCCCGTTCGGAGCTTGCAAGGCATTTAAGAGACTTAGCAAACGTAGAAGAAGGTTCTCTGTTCTGATGAGACCAAGATTCCTACAGTGAAGCATGGTGGTGGGAGCACCATGTTGTGGGAATGCTTTTCATCAGCAGGAACTGGGAAACTGGTCAGTGAGGAGTGCAAGATGGAGGGAGACAAATACAGGGCAATTTAAGAAGGCAAGCGACTGGCGACTTGGATGGAGCATCTCCTTCCAACACAATAATGGCCCTAAGTATACTGCCAAAGTCCTCCGGGTACTCCGGTTTACTCCCCCAGTCCGAAGACATGCGCTGTAGGCTGCTTTGAACCTCCAGATTGTCCGTATTGTGTATATGGGTGTGTGAATGTGTGTGCCTGTGAAGGGTTAGCCCCCATATTGTTCCCCGAGTTCCCCGGGATAGGCTCCAGGCTCCCCCATGAGGGTGGTGTAGGATAAGCGGTACGGAAAATGGGATACTGGATGGATAGAAGTTCTTTAATAGATCAGACGTTAACAGATGTTTTTGTTTTCATGGTTCACTTTGTTCATTTGTTTTTTGACTGAGCGTCTTACATTTTGTTGTTTGTGCTTTGTGGCAGCATTGGAGGGTTCTGGAGACTTTGGAAGTGGGGACTCGTTGCTCTCAGACGACGAGGACGACGATGTCCTGAACGATCAGGAGGACATGGGAGACGACGAAGAATACGATGACGACGATGACAGCTACTTGTCGTAATCGGCGTTATGGTTTTTTCTTGTTTTCTTTCTTTTCTTTTCTTTTTCTAAAAGAGGAAGGGGAAACCAAAAGCACGTTTTTAGGCGTCACTTGTAGAAATGAAGTACTAATATTACTAATGGCTTAGATCAAGGTATATTTCCCTCTTGCTGTGTAACATTTGTATTAAAAAAATTAATAGAACTGATTAATACGACGCATTTTATTTTTGTTATTTTGATGTCGTTGAGCGTTTTTGAGAGTCAATCTGCTATATCCCTTTGGGCAGGAAGCAGGAATGATCACACACACACACACACACACACACACACGCAGAGCTGATGGCATATTTCTAATAGAATTTATACTAGATCCATGTTTGTTGCTGTGTGTACTTGTTTTACCGTACCTTATGAACATCGTTGCACTCTTTCGGTTTTGAATAACAAATATAGAATATGTAAGATTAATAAGGAGGATACAGGATTAGCGCATTTCTACCTAAAAAGCAAAGCAGCTCTACTTTACCGAGTTATCATTATCACACATTTTTTCTTGGACAGTGTTAGCCTAATTGCTATCCACTGCATCTATAACACACACAGTGTAATTACCACAGACAAAAATAAATTAACAAAAAGAAAAAAAAACTTGCTTATTCAGAATTGAGTGAACTCTATCTGTGAACTAAAACACCTCTGGACATGCTGTTATGCGAAAATAATTGGTCTTGACTAAGAGTTAACTTTGACAAGAAATAATTCCTTCTTCTAGAAAACAGCCTAATCATTGGCGCAGTGCAGAAATCAAGTCAACTAGTTGAGAGAACTAGCAAATTTAACTAATTATTTAGTAATGAATATTGATATTGACTACTAAAAAATATCGGTTATCAGTGGCAGAGAAACTATGTTGTTTGCAATAAACAAGCATTTTATTTTTGCGTAGCTGCATACTTATAATCGCATATTCTCAAGAGAATTTGCAGTTTTGTTTTGGCATATAGGCAAAGCTTGTCTCGAGCTTGACTCATTGGAACTCCATCTTGACTCATTGGACCTCCATCTTGACTCACTGGAACTCGATCTTGATTCATTGGAACTCGATCTTGACTCATTGGAACTCCATCTTGACTCATTGGACCTCCATCTTGACTCACTGGAACTCGATCTTGATTCATTGGAACTCGATCTTGACTCATTTGAACTCCATCTTGACTCATTGGAACTCCATCTTGACTCATTGGAACTCAATCTTGACTCATTGGAACTTGGGAACTTGATCTTGACTCATTGGAACTCCATCTTGACTCATTTGAACTCCATCTTGACTCATTTTAACTTGGTCTTGACTCATTGGACCTCCATCTTGACTCATTTTAACTTGGTCTTGACTCATTTGAACTCCATCTTGACTCATTGGAACTCCATCTTGACTCATTGGAACTCCATCTTGACTCATTGGAACTCAATCTTGACTCATTGGAACTTGGGAACTTGATCTTGACTCATTGGAACTCCATCTTGACTCATTTTAACTTGGTCTTGACTCATTGGAACTCCATCATGACTCATTTGAACGCCATCTTGATTCATTTGAACTCCATCTTGACTCATTTGAGCGCCATCTTGACTCATTTGAACTCAATCTTGATTCATTGGAACTTGATCTTGACTCATTTGAACTCTGTCTTGATTCATTGGAACTCTGTCTTGACTCATTGGAACTCCATCTTGACTCATTTGAACGCCATATTGACTCATTGGAACTTGATCTTGACTCATTTGAACTCTGTCTTGATTCATTTGAACTCTGTCTTGACTCATTGGAAATCCATTTTGACTCATTAGAACACCATCTTGATTCATTTGAACTCCGTCTTGACTCATTTGAACGCCTTCTTGACTCATTTGAACTCCATCTTGATTCATTGGAACTTGATCTTGACTCATTTGAACTCAATCTTGATTCATTGGAGCTTGATCTCGACTCATTTGAACTCCATCTTGACTCATTGGAACTCTGTCTTGACTTGGTCTCGACCCCCTTTAGGACTCGATCTTGACTCAATCTCAGCTAGTCTTGGACTGGACAGTGGCGGCCGACATTTCTTCTCAAGTATACTGAATCTCCAAATATGACCTTTTTTTTTTTTTTTTACATTTGGATGCCAGAAGCATTTACTTACTGACTCAAAACAACTGCCTCTAGACTTCTATTATAAACCAGTAAACAGGTTGTTTTGTTGTGTTCTTCATCCAGTACAAGAAAAGGTAGAGAAATCCGACACATCTGTGCTACTAACAGAGAACGCTACAGATGTGCTGAATAAACATCAGGTTTAAAAAAAAACCCCATTGGAGTACCCCTTTAACATAGAACGTTATATTAGAGACATATTGACTCAGTGGCTGATGAGATACAATTATAATCTCTCTCTCACACACACACACACACACACACACACACAGGCGTCTGTGTTTGTGCTCCGGCTTTTGGGGGCGACGCCAAACCTGAGATGAGATTCATTGGAGCGTTTTGTGTCTCACTCACACACACACACACACACACACAGTTTTTTTTCTTGTTATGTGTCATCTGTTAGCTGTCCTGAGATGTACAGTGCCTTTGAGTAGAAGAGAAAGAGACTTCTAGGGAATTTTAGCCTACGGTGTGGTTTTTTTTTCCACTTCTCTGTATTTCTCTGTGTACATTTCTGTGGATAGTTTATATTTTGCGACTGACAAAACGTTCAAAAGTTCCAGATGTTCAGTATGGGTATGTCCGTGGTGTCACTTCATGATCTTTTGATTTGATTCGGAGTTTCATTTAAAAGCATAACGTTTTTTCGTGTTCACACCCACGTCAGAGCAAAATAGACAAACTAGAAGGAGAAACCCCCCCCCCCCCCTTTTATTCCTTTATGCACATCTGTCCAGCTATTGGTCTAGACGTTGCAAATGCATTTTTTACAGTGTATGTAATATTTGCTGAAATAAAGTTCTATCAACCTGAATTATTTTAAGTGTGTGTGTGTGTGTGTGTGTGTGTGTGTGTGTGTGGTCAGTACTGCATTATATATAAACACGGTGTAAATATTTTATGCAGTTCCTCATCAGGCTCCTGGAAGATCAGCACACTCACACACACACACACTCACAAGTAGGGATGTTTGAGGACTTGGTTGTTTCATCGTTACAGCCCAGTGGCTTATCTGTCGGTCAAGTGTGTGTGTGTGTGTGTGTGTGTGTGTGTGTGTGTGAGCGCATGTGTGTGTGAAGGATTATGGCTCTTTCGGGCACTTTCATCTCTCAGTGCAATTAAATTACCCCAAAAAAAAAAAAAAAATGGAAATCACTGACCTGGAAACAGTGCTGAGAGAGAGCCAGTAGCTAATGTGCACACATACGCACATCCTTAAAATGTGTGTGTGTGTGTGTGTGTGTGAGAGAGAGAGAGAGAGTGTGAGTGTGTGTCCTCGTGTTTCCTTAGTACGAGGAAAAAGCTGTATAAATAAAAAATAAAAAAAAAACTGTTTTCTTTCATTACCTTTTCACCTTCCTGTTAAAGAGAACATGACAAAACGGCTGCTGATTTTGGACCCTGATCTCACACACACACACACACACACACACACACACACACGATTTCTCTCTGTGCAGTATATAATGAACATTGATTCACACTTCTCTGCTTGTGTGTGTATTCATAAGTGATACGAAAACAGGAAGACCAGGAGGTGAGAAGTGAAAGCATCCATTATTAAAACAACCAAACGCACGTTCATCCTGTCTATTACAGAGCAAAAAAGCTATCCCAGGAAACTCGGGGCACAAGACGGGGTGACACCCTGGACAGGGTACCAATCCATGGCAGGGCACAATTACACATACACAAGCTATGGATAGTTTGGAAATGGCAATCGGTCGAGAACTAGGAGGAAACCCCCGAAGCACAGGGAGAACATGTGAAAGGGGCAGTGGTGGCTTGGTGGTTAAGGCTCTGGGTTACTGATCGGCAGGTCGGGGGTTCATGCCCCAGCACTGTCTGGCTCTGGGTCACTGATCGGCAGGTCGGGGGTTCATGCCCCAGCACTGTCTGGCTCTGGGTCACTGATCGGAAGGTCGGGGGTTCAAGCCCCAGCCCCACCACTGTCTGGTTTTGGGTTACTGATCGGAAGGTCGGGGGTTCAAGCCCCAGCACTGTCTGGCTCTGGGTCACTGATTGGAAGGTCGGGGGTTCAAGCCCCAGCCCCACCACTGTCTGGTTTTGGGTTACTGATCGGAAGGTCGGGGGTTCAAGCCTCAGCACTGTCTGGTTTTGGGTTACTGATGGGAAGGTCGGGGGTTCGTGCCCCAGCACTGTCTGACTCTGGGTTACTGATGGGAAGGTCGGGGGTTCAACCCGCAGCACTGTCTGGCTCTGGGTTACTGATGGGAAGGTCGGGGGTTCATGCCCCAGCACTGTCTGGCTCTGGGTTACTGATCGGAAGGTCGGGGGTTCAACCCGCAGCACTGTCTGGCTCTGGGTTACTGATCGGAAGGTCGGGGGTTCATGCCCCAGCACTGTCTGGCTCTGGGTTACTGCTCGGAAGCTCGGGGTTCGAACCCCGGCGCTGCCACTGTTGGGCACTTGAGCAAGGCCCTTAACCCTCTCTGCTCCAGGGGCGCTGTATCATAGCTGACCCCAACTTCCTGGCATGCTGGGGTATGCAAAGAAATACCCCTGTCCTGTGACCAATAAAGACTCATCATTAACTCCGCACACACAGGGATGGATACAAACCCCCAACCCCTTAAGTGTGGTGGAAACATGGCCATACCAAACCTCACAACTGTACCATGGCCCATTGATCTCCAAGAGCCTATTAAAGTAAATGTATTCATTGACCACATCTTTATGTCCTAAACTACAACGGCCAATAACATGTCAATGAATAAACGCCTCCAGACGAGTTATTTGAGGTGCAGTAGTGGCTAACACCAAACCAATCTGATTGTGGATGTGCCTTTGTGGTTGGAGGACGTAGTTTCTATATTTATCATGGACTCGTTAGTGTGAATGTTCTACTTCTGCTTGGAGCTTCTGTACGTGTGTTGCTGTGGTCTTACTTCAGTACTTCAGTGGATAATCTTCAGGGAGGCAACGGTAACCTTGTTGTTCCTGTATCAGCGCACCCTCAGGTGTTTTACTCCTTACTTTATTGTGAAACTTGATTTCTGGTTAAGATACATGCAATGATAAGTGGTCATCTTCACAACTACAGTATACACCGGTCAGACATAACGTTAAAATCACGCACAGGTGATGTGAATAACATTGATTATCTCATTACAGCAGCACATGTCAAGGGGTGGGATATATTAGGCGGCAAGTGAACAGTCAGTTCTTGAAGTTGATGAGAAACAGGAAAAATTGGCAAGCGTAACAATCTGAGCGACTTTGACGAGGGCCAAATTGTCACGGCTAGACGACCGGGTCAGGGCTTTTCCAAAAACGGCAGGTCTTGTGGGGTGTTCCTGGTATGCAGTGATTAGTACCTACCAAAAGTGGTCCATGGAAGGACAACCGGTGAACCGGCAACTGGGTCATGGGCGCTCAAGGCTCATTGACGTGTGTGGTGAGCGAAGGCTAGAACATCTGCTCCGATCCTACAGAAGAGCTACTATAGTACAAATTACTGAAAAAGTTCATGCTGGCTGTGAGAGAAAGGAGTCAGAACACACAGTGCCTCACAGTTTGCTGTGTCTGGGGCTGCACAGCTGCAGAGCGGTCAGAGTGCCCATGCTGACCCCTGCCCACTGCCGAAAAACATCTACAGTGCACGTGAGCATCAGAACTGGACCATGGAGCAATGGAAGGTGGCCTGGTCCGATGAATCACGTTTTCTTTTACATCATGTGGACGAACGAGTGCGTGTGCATCGCTTACTTGGGGAAGAGATGGCACCAGGAAGCACAATGAGAAGAAGGCAAGCTTGCAGAGGCAGTGTGATCCCTTGGGCAGTGTCCTGCTGGGAAACCTTGGGTCCTGGAATTCATGTAGCATCTGTGGGATGTTCTAGACAAACAAGTCCAATCCATGGAGGCCCCACCTCACAACTTACAGGACTTAAAGGATCTGCTGCTAATGTTTTGGTGCCAGATACCACAGCACACCTTCAGAGGTCTTGTGGAGTCCATGCCAAGACGGTTCAGAGTTGTTTTGGTGGCACAAGGGGAACCTACACAATATTAGGCAGGTAGTCTTGTCTTAATGTTTTGGGTGATTGGTGTATATACTTATGCACTGTATGCATTCAGACCGTTTTGTTTTTGTTATGTAATATACTTGACTCAGTGCAGGGCGTCTATCCACTTTACACACCATTTACACACCTAATATCTTTTGACTTGTATTATGAACTTGTATTACTATCCCCAGGTTCAGTTTCTTAGCTGATGATTTTCAATTCTCCTCTAATATATCCTGGTACATCTCTCCATTCATGTTTCCTTGGATGACGTGTAATACCCCGGTACTGTTATGGTGATAACCGGCACCGTATCATGAAGCTCACACCTTCATACTTGACTGTGTGGATGGTGGTATGGTGGATCATACTCATAAGTCTTCATTTTCCAAACGTGAAAAGCTGCATTATTGCCAGAGAGAGTTTCATTTTTCGTTCCAAAAGTGTTCTGACTTGTCTAAATGCTTGTGTGCGAATTGTAGATGTAGATGCGGGAACTTTGATGGTTGTAGTGCAGTTCATTGCTTATTGTTCTCTATGTAGCTGCTTTCAGGTCATCCTGCAACTCTTTTCAAGAGACTGCTGGCTCCTCTCTCTACCTTCTTTATCATTAATCCAAGCGCATGAAGTGAAATCTTGCATGACGCACATGTCCTGGGGGGGATTAGTTGTGGTTCCACGAACTTTCCACCTGCATAATGTATTATCGAACCGATTGCAGTGAAAGGTCTTTGCTTTGGCTCTGAAGCTCTTTCCATTCAAGTGTTGTTTAATAATGCTGTCCTTGAAAACTTTAGGAAGCTCCTTCACCACTATTTGTTGGGTGAAATCTTCCCAAACAATGGCTGTTATCATGACAGCAGATGCACTTTGCATCTCCGGGGGGGGGGTTGGAGGTTCGAATCCTGCCTCTGCTCTGTCTGTGTGTGCGGAGCTTGCATGTTCTCCCGGTTATTCGGGGGGTTTCCTCCGTGTACTCCGGTTTCCTCCCGCAGTCCAAAGATGAGTCGTAGGCTGATCGGCATTTCCATATTGTCCACAGTGTGTGAATGGGTGTGAGATTGTGCCCTGTGACGGGTTGGCACACCGTCCAGGGTGTCCCCCGTCTTGTTCCTGGAGTTCCCTGGGATATGCTCCAGCTTCCCTGCCACCCTGTCTTCTGCAATGAAGACTTCATATGTCCTTTCAAAATGACTGCGATATTTCAACACTAAGCATGGGAGATATACTCCGTCCTTCTTTCTTCTCCTGCTCCCTGTTTCCTCCCATTTTCAAGTGAAAAACATTAGCTTCAATCAATGAGTCTTCATCACTGTTTGGCAAGCGAGGTGAATCACTTTTCTGGCTACCCTCAGCAATTAACGATCCCATTTAAAAAAATGGAGAGGTCACATGACCAACACAGCTCTTCCTAACCTTCTATTGATTCACCGTTGGCTTTTGATGTCACATATTGCAGGTTTTTTGTTTTTTATCAGTTGATGGTGTCTAATATTGGAAATGACCCAAAGTGTGCAATTTTGTTTTACAGTAAATGGGAAATTTGACCTTCCCTAAGGGCATACAGATCGGTATGAGTCTCTCTGTGTGTGTATGTGTGTGTGTGTGTGTGTTGAAAAAACCAAAATCCTCTAGACTTTTAAAGTAAAACCAGAATTGCTTATCAACTAGCGAGCAAATTGAAGTTGTGGGTTGTGTTAATGGCAGCACACTCAGACCACGACCAGATTACAAAAGGACAGCTTAATGTTGCTATTATAATAAGAAACTGCACTTAAATGAGAGGACAGTAGATACCAAAATGCCTGTTTGTCGTACACAGCCTGTTGTTTTGTGTAGTATTAACTATTATCGTTATCAACTCCGATGTCCTGCCATTCAAATGCATCTTACCAAAAAACATAGCACTGCATAGCACCGTAACAGTAACAGCTTGGAAAATGTACGTAGGATGACAGAATATTTGGTTGGGTGCACGCATGAGCGAGCGTGTGAGGGGGTGCGTAATGGTGGGTTTCCATTAATCTAGCAGACACGGCAATAAAAGCTTATTACCAGTAGAAAAAGAAAGAGCAGAATCATCACTGTTTCAATAAACATGTGGCAGAGAGAGAGAGAGAGAGAGAGAGAGAGAGAGAGAGAGAGATGTTTATGAAGGTTCTGTGTGGGATTTGTCTGTGCTTATCTTCCTAGAATCGATACAATCCATTTACTTAAAGCCCAAGATCCATTCATCAGTACACACACAGACGAGAGAGGAAGAGCGAGAGACCTAGAATGCAGTGTAATGGACGTTTGGACAGAGAGATAGATGAGCTACAGGAGAATGAAGTCTGCAAGAATGAACCAGATGCAGACGAAAGAGACATCAAAGGGCACAAGCAATAAACACACAAGCTAACAGAACACACACACACACACACACACACACACGTAATTTGTATATTTCCCACCCAAACATCTATAAACTACTTACAGTCTTGGAACAAAGTTATGAGTTACTTCCTAGCATGGTTTCCTAATAATCAGGATATTGGAACGGTTTGTTTAAACCTAGATCAACTCCACAGTTATTGGTACACAATAATTGAAAATTTGGACACCTGACCTTGATACCCAGACGTATTTGTTGAACATCTCATTCCAGATGTAGTCCCCCTTCCCTGTTATAATAACCCCTACTCTATTTTGGAGCGTGGCTGTGGGGAGTTGTGTTCTTTCAGCTACAAGAGCATTAGTGAGGTCAGGTACTGATGATGGGTGAGGAGGTCTGGGGTGCAGTCGGTGTTCCAGTTCATCCCAAAGGAGTTCAGGTCAGGATTCTGTGCAAGACACTTGAGTTCTTCGACTGCAACGTTGGCAAAAACATGTCTTCATTGAGCTCGCTTTGTGCACAGGGGCATCGTCATGGTTTTGGTCACAGGTCACAGGTTTGGTTCCAGTGAAGAGAAATTGTACTGCTACAGCATACAAAGACAGTTTTGTGCTTCCAACTTTCAAATTTGTGGAACTACAAAGTTTGTCATCCACGTACTTTTGGCCATTTAGTGTGTTTACACTAGGCAGAAACTTCATATTGCTTCTCACTCGGATAACACCTTTCTGTAGGCCAGAGGTTTTCAAAATGGGGGCCCCCTTGGGGGCCACCAGGGGGCGCCCGGGAGGCCTCAACAATTTGGTCGGAGCCACCAAGCCCATCCCTCCCACTAGTATGTTTGCTCTTTCTCACTCTCAGACAACCACACACACACACACACACACACAAACAATCAATTCCTAATGTAATGTAATGTAAAGCTGTAAGATGTAATTATTAATAAAAAAAAAGGGGGGGGGTATATTCAGAGGTCTGTATTTTTAATGTGTTTTAAAGACATCTTGCAAAACGGGGCCTCGGTCAAATGTTAATGCCATTTGGGGGGCCTTGCCCTGGAAAAGTTTGGGAACCCCTGCTGTAGGCTACTGAAGCATGGGGGTGGTAGCATCCTGTGCTATAAGGCTCTCAACCACCATGGTTTCATACTAGTAATGCTGAGCTACTGATTTGTATGAGATACTGGTTGTAGATTCAATATCATGACCAGCTGTAAATAGGTGCCATTAGTTTTTGCTTTTGAGACAAAATGGTATTATTCACAATAATAGAATTTTTGTTGTTGTTGTTTTAAAAATGGTCTTTTTTTCCAATTCCATGTCAAATTTGAATGATTGTGTTTCGTGTTTCTTTGCATACAATCATGTCTGTATTTAAGGGCGCCAGTAGTTCTGGACCTGACTGCCAGCACACATCACGTTGCAGCTTTTACTGCCACCTGGTGGCTATTTACCATCACACACACACACAATTATTTACGTTTTAAGTGGTATTTTAGTTGTAGATAGAGTTTATTACAACATAGAATGCTCTTAAAATGTCAGTGTGAAATAAAAAAAATACTTTGCCTTTGAAAGTTTATCTGGATGTTGCAAATACAAATGTTTGCCAAGCCACGCCCCCACCTTCTACTTGACTAACGAGTGACATGCATCCATTCATCCATGTTCTGTTACGCTTATCCTACACAGGGTCATGGGGAGCCTGGAACCTGTCTCAGGGGACGCTGGGCACAAGGCGGGGGACAGCCTGGATGGGGTGTGCCAACCCATCACACACTACGGACAATTTGGAAATGCCACTCAGCCTACCATGCCTGTCTTTGGATTGGGGAAGGAAGCCGGATTTCCCGGAGGAAACCGGGGAGAACATGCGAACTCCACGCACACAGGGCGGAGGCAGGATTCGAACCCCCGACCCCCAACAGAGGTGCGAGGCGAACGTGCTAGCCCCCACTTTTAGACATCTTCATTTCTACATTTTTGTCAGAATTTCTCCCCTTTTTACGTAAAATGGGAGGGGCTAATCTCGGGAAAAGCTTCCATAACCTTCACACGTACCAAACACAAGGCTGATGTTCCTCCGACATCAAAACTGTTTGTTTACACTGCACGTGATTGTAAACAGTCTGTTCGAGTCTAAACAACCCTAGCAAGTGTAGCCTACTGTAAGGATTGTGTATTTTAGTAGATACATGTACAACCCAGATTCTAGCTGATGCTGGAACGCCATTGAAGTAGGCGTGATTGAAAACGGCCTTCTTGTTAGCAGTCACTTTAGCGAAAGAGTCGAGGAGATGTATGCTGTGGAACTAAGCTCGCTATGCATGTGTTGGTGGACAGATGACTTTGATGTGACCTTGTTTCTAAATCACTTAAATGAGACTGAGCCTGCAGAGCAGTTCTTTCCGTGTCCTGTGGTGTCATTTGGAACCTTCGGCAGGATCTGATGATTAGAATCTGCATTTTTACAGCTTTTCTCCAAAATGGACATGAGGTGTTTCCAAACTTGCTGTTTAGTTGTTGCATTTTCGGATTCGTTGTTGCGCTTTCGGGTTTATTGTTATGTGTTCATATTTGCTGTTGTGTTTTTTGGTTTAGTTGTTGCATTTTCTAATTCGGCTAATTCAGGTGGTAGAGCGGGTTGTCCACTAATCGTAGGGTTGGCGGTTTGATTCCCGGCCCACGTGACTCCACATGCCGAAGTGTCCTTGGGCAAGACACTGAACCCCAAGTTGCTCCCGATGGCAAGTTAGCACCTTTCATGGCAGCTCTGCTACCACTGGTGTGTGAGCGAGTGTGTGAATGGGTGAATGAGACACGGTGTAAAGCGCTTTGGATAAAAGCGCTATATAAATGCAGACCATTTACCATTAATTCGTTACTGCGTTATTGGTTTTGTTGTTACATTATCGGACTCGTTGTTGCGTTATTGGTTTTGTTGTTACATTATCGGACTCGTTGTTGCGTTATTGGTTTTGTTGTTACATTATCGGACTCGTTGTTGCGTTATTGGTTTTGTTGTTACATTATCGGACTCGTTGTTGCGTTATTGGTTTTGTTGTTGATTTCCTGTTGCTGAATTTTTGTGTTTTAGTCCACTCCCCCCGATATTCTCTTGCATTGCTGGTTTTGTTTTCCGAGTGGCTGTTGCGGTGTTGGTTTTGCTGTTGTGCTTTCTGAATTTGTTGCTTTTTTTTCTGTTACACTTTTGCATTTCTGAGTTTTTTCTTTTTGTTGTTGTGTTATCTGATTTTCGGTGTTTTTTTCTTGTTTTTTTCTGATTCGCTGAGGTGTTTTTAGTTTGTTAATGTCTTTTGCACTTATGGGCCACCGTAGCTCTGATCATCAACTGGAAAAAAAAAAAACAAAAAAACATGCAGAAGTAAAATGGGAAGGAAGCAGATGAAAATAACACAAGCACATCTTTGACCTGATATCAGTTTAATCACCAGCAGGGTGATGAGTCTTTTCTTTTTTTTTTAATCAGGCAAATACAGAGCGGGAAGAAAATCATATTTCATATTCTACAAACTGAATTAGGGGAAAGTGGGGACTTGGCACATGACGAGACATCCACAGCAGAAACAGTCATAAAACATCACAGGGGCTTAGGTGTGTCTGAGTCGCATACACACAGTACACATACACACTCTCACCTACTACACACTGCTCGTTATCAGACACACCATGGGCCTCAAATATCAAGCCGGATATGAACAAATGTATTTCCTCGTAATTTATACTTAGGAGCATTTATACAAGAAATGTAGTATTTGTGAAAAACCAGTTCAGGAAAATAGTTTTTTTATCCCACGACAGCTCCTGAGTTCGTGTAAATCTCCGTAACGTTCCCCAGTGTGAACCTCGCTCAGTCGGCTACGGATCGCATCGCCGCTGATGACTTACAGCAGCGTTATATACGTTCGTGTACGCTGTCGAATTTAAACGCGTATTTATTTTAACTACACACAGGAATTCAATTTAGTGGATTTTCGAAAGCACATCCATAAATAAAGACGAATAATTTTTAGCTGTTCAATTAGGTCAAAAGTAATGGCGCCCTATAAAAGAGGAAAAGTTAGTGTGTGTCTGGTGTAGCCTGCATTACTGGAAGATTTAGCATACACCACGCTTAAATCATTTTTTATGGGCATCACTAAATGTAAATCAGCCGGGCCGTGAACACACTTGGTAATGTACAGATAATTGTTGTCTATCGACATATGCGCATGAGTACAAAGTGAATCTGCACTAGTGAAACGTTGATTGGGAAAAACAATTTTAGATTGATAAAAGATTGATAAATGAGACCCATTGTGTCTTGTTGCAAACTGAAACATTTTAAAATATCGTGTGTGTGTGTGTGTGTGTGTGTGTACATCTGTACTGGAATTTGAAGAGAAAGCAAAAACTTTAGGTCAGACTTTGTTTTTGTTTTTTTAAGGAGGATTGTTCAAGTTCATTAAATTCAATATCAAATAAAATACATTAATAATAATAATAATAATAATAATAATAAAAAAAAAACAATAACAATGACACAACAAACATTATCTACATAAACATCCACATGTGCAATAATATACATTTTGGTTCTAAGGCCATAGTTGCTCGTCCACAATAGTGACGCTGTCAATGATTGTGAGTGTGCTAATGTTGCAGCGTTCCTTCAGCGCCGCCTGTAAATCATGAACAGTACACACCGAGTGTCTGGATCGTCGCCTCGCAGGATCTATGGCTCTGAAGCTCTGAGTAGCACCATTAGGATTTCCCTTCCACAGCGATCGCCTCGCCGTCCGCTTGCCTCATGTGTTTTGAGGAGAATGAATCTCGAAATGAATAGGAGTCGCAGGAAAATGTGCCTCGTTGATCGTCCCAGGAAAGGTTCTTGTGAATGAATCGACTCCCTGCGACCGAATCGACTCCTTGTGACCTGAGTCGACCTCCTGCGATCCGAGTCGACTCCTTGTCACAGAGTCGACTCCCTGCGACCGAATCGACTCCTTGTGACCTGACTCGACTCCTTGTGACTGAGTTGACTCCCTGTGATCCGAGTCGACTCCTTGCGACAGAGTCGACTCAAGTTCAGTTGCCTCCAACAACACTGAAAAAGTGAGTTCGTTTGAAGAGAGTGAATAGTTAAGCGCACAGCTGGATAGAGTCTCTCTTCCTCATCCTCTGTGCTAAGTGCATGCTAAGCGCACAGGATTACGGGCGTTTTCACAGCTGTAACGCACACTTCATACAAGGCTTCGCTTCTGCTTTACAGCATTTTTTTTTTGTAATAAAACACTTGTGTACACCCTCATAAACAAACAAGACAAATTTCATTGACTGGGTGAGAAAAAAAAAGTACTACACGACAGCTCTGTGTTCTTAATCATCACTGAAATGACATTGGGGGAAAAAAACACGATGGTAGATCTTACAAGCGTGTTGACACTGAAAAACATGATTTCATTTCTTTATCTCGGCATACTTCCTTATATTCATATATAAATTATATATTGTTACATGTAAACAGCCACAGACGTCATAACATTAAAGAATTCTTTTTGATCATTTTTTTATTATTATTTTTTTTTAAAGAAAAATCCCACAGGCATGTGCACGCACCTAAATGAAAACATGCGGACGATTGCACACACGTTTTTCAGTGAAGGTGTGGCAACAGCAGCTTGGTTGCTCGGAAGCGGACTTCCCATGTTGTCCTTATCTTGTTAAAAAAAAAAAAAAAATCATGACACGTAACACAACAACAGGGGTTTTTTTTCTTTTCTCACAGGCTTGGAAATGACCTACTCGTTGTTTTAAGTGTCTTTTCATGTGCAGCATCTACAATAAGCTTCGCTTCTGGAAGAGGAACCTTTTTAGAATATTGTTTTGTGTATTCGTGTGTGTATGGGATAAAGACAGGAGTTTGAAAACGGCTGCCCGCCGTGGTCTGACCGAGCGTCAGTCAAGATGGGCGGAGCTTGCCTCGAGTCTGATGAACAGCGCGCTCCTAGTGGCTGATATATGGAGGCAAATTCAGTGCAGGAAAACTCTCGGGCTTTTGTGTGCCAAACTCCTTTTTTTTCAATCTGTGGCACCCTTTGTCCTGGAGGTGCTTGTGAGTCTGTGTGTGTGTGTGCGTATGTGCATGTGTGTGTGTGTGTGTGTGTGTATGTGTGTGTTACTTGTGCGTGTGTAACTCCTCCTGGAACTTGGTGCTGATGTAGCGGATGTGGAAGCCTTTCTTACTGATGGTGTCATCGCTGTGGAAGCGAATCAGCATGGCGTCGGTGGCTGAGTACAGCTCCTCACGCGGCTAGAGGGAGACAGAAAGAGAGAGAGAGAGAGACAGACACAGAGACAGACAACAGTTTTAGTATATAATTATAATCATATAATATTATATATATACACATAGTATATCATCATTTTTTTTAAAGTACTGTTTAAGGACTAACGTCCATAATCAGTTCATGTGTGTTCTCATTCAAATGTTCAATAAATATGTTCATCATAGTGTATGCGCACACACACACACACACACACACACACACACACTGCTTAGGTCCTCACCCCTGAACCACAGAAGCGTCCTAGTTTGTGTGCTGACGTGTCCTGCCCGTCGTACAGCTCGATGTAGTCATATCCGCACTCTGCTTCCTCCTCCAGCTCGAAGGTGGTGAAGGTAAACTCGATGCTGTATCCCGCCTCGGCTGTGATCAGCCACTCGCAGTCCGTGTGGCCCGGATAGTTATTGTCTCCGAACTGCGCGTGAGAGTACAGGTTCTTCTGCCTGGCCTCGGCCCTCAGCCTGCCTCCGCACTCTACGTGCACGCACAAACACGTACTGTTTACACTCTTATTTATTATTCGTGTTTATCTAGTACTCGCTACCTAACGCTGGCAGTCCTGCTCTTGGGTTAGTTATGGGATTTGCTTGGACGTATCTCGGTTTGTGTATAAGCGACAGGAAACATTGCAGAAGTGCTTTCAAAAGTGTTCACATGTACTATGTGCCATGTACTGCTTCGGCCAGTAGAGGGCACTGCTGGACATAAAGTCTGTTAAACTGCTGTAACGTGGAACTACTGGAATCAGGATATTTTTTCTTCTTCCGTAGATAACAATCCACAAAAACTTGGATTCCTGCAACCTGCTCCCTGTTAGCAAGCTTAATGTCTAAGTGTAATATGTAGCTACTACTACCGCTACTGCAGCACAGACGCGTGCACTGACCTGTGGAGTGTGTAGCGTGGAAGCCCTTGCGCTGCACCGAGGCGTCGGAGATGAAGCGGAGGTAAATCCTGTTGCCCGTCGAGACGAGCGGCTCCGGAAGCTTGCTGCCGCAGAGCCGACTCAAAATGGGCGCCTTGTCCGAGTCGCCGTCGAAGGCCTCCAGGTGGTCGTACGCGCATTCCTGGTGCTGCTCGATCTCGAACTCGTTGAACGACTGCCGAAGACACAGAGGGCGGCGAAGAACAGACGTAGAATTAGCATCGTCCCTTCGACGTTCCTAAAATAAATCGACGCAGACGTGCTCCCTGTGTTTATTCCACGTACGTGGATTTATCCGCCGTCGTCCTTTCGGCTCCGAAACGACGACTCGTGTGCGTCTGAGATTTATCTTTAACGTGAAGAGGAACGCAGAAGCGGAGATGAACGCTAGTTACGGACCGACTCGGAAAGCGAGCTCCGACTCTACGAGGTGACTTGGATCGAAAGGTTATCAAGCGACGTTATCTCGTATAACGTCGCGATTAAGAAATACGTTTCTTAAAGGATCCCGCTGACCGATCTGCGGAGTCTACGAGCCTGAGTCTCCTTTTGAACACTTCGCAGATTGATCCATGTAGCCCCGCGACCTGACTTCTCATCGTTCGCTCTTTCCTGAGTCGTAACCCACCCCCACCCACCGCCCTGCCCGAGAGGAATTTCCTACAGTGCGTAGACACATGAATATATTATATACTATATACGATATAGTTTCCAGAGGAAGCAGCTGCTCTGGAGGCTGTGCAACTTATTAAGTTAATAGATTCACTTCGGTGATGATTTATACGTTTGAGGCGTGGGACAGGGCACGAATCGGATAATATAATAACGCGTCCGTTATGTACACTATGTGTGTGTGTGAGGGATGTGTTTGTGCAGGCCTGCCAGGATGAGACGGTATTAACGTGCAAAGGTGTGTATGAGTGTGAGACAGTTTGACAAGAGTATGTGTTATGCTAACACCGCTGCTGATACGATCAGTCAGCGAGAGCAGGTCACGTACGAAATAAAATCAAAGTCAATGTCACCGTATCGACAATTTTTCAAATCTGTTTACGTAAAGCGTCCACGTCCGTTCGTACGAGCTTACGACGGAAACGATGAAAGTGCTAGAAAGAGTGCGTTAAGATCCTACTGCCTGAGCTGCTGTCATAGAAAATGAATTCCGACCAATCGTAGGGTCGAATCTGCGTGATACTTTTACACGAAAAGAGGCACTCACAATTTTGACACGGTGGCCTGGAGTGGCAGTGATGTCCCAGGTACACTCCTTCCTGCTGGGGTACTTATCGGGCCAGTTGGGGCTACTTATGGTGCCTGTGGGGCTGTGGATCTTGTGCTCACACTCCGCTACAGGATCAGAGAGAGAGAGAGAGAGAGAGAGAGTATAAGAGCAGAGGAATGTAATGAATCATGTAAATACATATAGGCGAAAAAGCAAACAAGATTTATAGAATGTGTTATAGCATGAAATCTCCTGAGTCTGCATTAACTGCAGGTGGAAAAAAAAAACATTCTTCTGCAGAGGATTAGTGTAAGAATGTTTTCTGAACTCTGGCCCAGTTCCCAGGTGTCAGTGCTGGTTCACCGTCACCTGAGATGCACCTTTAAGAGAAGAGCCCGTTTCTCCTTCCCTTTAAGCTGAACCCGCGTTCCCTTTGAAGCCACGTCGGCCTTTTTTTCCCCTCCGAGGGAGACTCGGGAGCACTAATGGCTGCGTAACCCGAGTTTCTCCCTCGGGGGGAAAAACCGAGTCAGGCCGCCGGAAAGGTTTCGGGGCCATGTGTCTTAAAACCGAAAATAGGCTGAGCAGTCCACATTAAAAGAAGTCACTCCACCCTCTGGTTAAAGACGTTAGTCACTAATCGAATCATACGTTTGTGTGTTGGGTTAAAAAAAAGCTGCCCGTAAAAACCGACCTATTGTGACTCAAAGGAACTGAGTCAGAGAAACATTTTCGCCAAACCCCTACAAAGAGAAAAACGTACCCGTGTGTGTGTGTGAGAGAGAGCGCACGCACCTTCTTTGCAGTCATGCTTGTTCTCGTGCAGTATAAAGCCATTGCGACACTGGCAAACGTAGCTGCCGATGATGTTGATGCACTCGTGTTGGCATCCGCCGTTATCCTTCGAGCACTCGTCCTTATCTGACACGCACAACAGACACGACAGGAACATGTAGCGATGTCCATCACCCAGCGAATGAAATAAAATAAATACATCAATAAATAATTAATTAAAGATGGTCCAATTAGCCCACGTCTACCCTCTGTGTTAGACCAAATCATCTGAGATGAAAGGAAGGGAACGGTAAGAAAATGACCGACATGGGCATCCATTCATCCTGTAAGAAAATGGATACTGAGGCGAGGAGCTTCAGGACGAGGAACAAAGAGATTTGGAAAGAAATAGCAGAAGAAGAAGAAGAAGAAGAAGAAGACGTCACTCTCGTGTGTTGTGTATCGCTCAGGAGTGGACCGGTCATGAATACGTTCACGTAAAGACGTGCCAGGACATGAAAGCGCCGTTCGAGATGATCCGGAACTTTCTTAACGTAGGAATGATCTGAATTCAATCAGGAGTGGTCGATAAAAACGGAGGATTGGCTTCGACAGTACGTTCCCGCAGGCGCATGGCGTGCGTTTTGCCTGGCGATGACCAAATTCGACATTATCAAATTATTGCACTGGCTTTCTAACCTCTGGAACACTTGGTCACACACACACACACACACACACACACACGAGGATTAGCAGTGTGTGGGAGGGCTGTGGGGACCTCCCTAAACCTGATGGCACTGGGCCAGTGGAGATCTAATACAGGGAGCATCCTGACGATGACTCAGGGCTCTCTCTCTCGCTTTTCTTTCTTCTCTGTTCTTCTCAGTTTCTCTTTATCTCTCTCTCTCTCATTCCCTTAAAAAGTACACCTTCTGTACACCTTTGTTACGAGATCCTGCGCTGCGTGTCCGTGGTATTCCGAAGGGTCTACTCGACCTGCGAGTGTTAGCGAAAACACCTTTTCTGTGCGCGTTCATCGAAGTGTTTGGAAACGGAGCGTGATATTCAAGACCTGCTGTTAGTGAGAAGAAAGCTGTGACGAAAGCGTCGAGCTTATCTTCCCCGTAAACCGCACCGCAAACCTTTCGTTTACGTGCGTCGGCCGACCGAGCCGGCTCGAATGGATCGATCCGTCGGTAGACTCTGATGTGAGATCAACAAACGGTGTTTGTTGCCACCCCGTGTGTGCGAGATAAGATTATAGCAGGGCCGATCCATTCCCCAAAACCTATCGTGGGAGAGGCGGCCATACCTGTGACCTGCCCTATGGCTGCTCTACGAGGAGAAGGACGTGACGCTACGTCCTGACAGGACTTAAATATAAAGATCCGTGCTTTGCAGGTAGCAGGTTTATCTGTGGAAGAGAACGCCCCTGGTGTTAGAGCACAAAAATAATCAAACACGAAGGAAAAAAATCAGAAAAATGCTACGTCAAATGATTGAACAGGAATTGTTAAATCAACACACATCGTCTCACAAATATTCTTCCGACTCGGATTTCACTTTCGGGTATCTCGCAGCCAAACTGGCCTGAATTTCTGGCCTAATTCATTCTAATTTTATTTTTATTATTATTATTATTATCTCGAATATTTTTCTAAACCCAGGACGTCGTAGTCACCCGCGTTGTTGGCGCCGAAGTCCACATGAAGAGAACGGACGCAAATGGAAAAAAAAAAGCGGAATCTCGATTAGATTGGTATTTTGTTGTTGTTGTGAAAGGATTTCTGCTTGGAAATCATTTGGCGCGGTGCACGAACACGACGAACGAACCTGCGGGTCTGGGGGATCTTAACAGGAACAGGAAATGCGCCACTGCAACAACATACTGAGCGGTCCGGTCATGCTGGTGGTCCGAGATCGTGTTGGGTTTGGACTAAACCTCGGGTTCGGACTCGATATTTCGGCGCTATGGGTCGGTCGGCTCGGCGAGAACGTTCCCGCGCTGTGCTGATGCTGTCGTGCGGCGGCGAAGATTTCGAGCTGGGTTAATTCTCTAACACACACGCACACATTCTGTATATTTGAAGATAGCTAGAGTGTGAGCATGTGCAAATCCGGGCTTTGTTCAAATGCTACAAATTTCTCAGGACACAACGCTGTGAGAAAGAACAGGGTTAGCCAAACAGGATGACGGACTAAAAAAAAAAGTTAAAAAAGAAACTCTTCTGAAATCTACACCACAAAACAACAGAACTTGGTTTATATAACCGACACCGCAAAAGTTGGATTATACAACCAAGTTCAAAAGCCTTTTTTTAATGAAATTCGATCATGTCAAACACACACTCACACGTCGACCAAATCCGCAACAGAGGCATTTTGGGGGTTTTTTTGTTTTTTTTCATGATTGCTAGGACAGACTGTACGGATTTCACTTACCGGAAAAGAAGTGCGCTTTGAAGCCTTTCTTTGAAACGGTGTTGTCCGACTTAAACTCGATGCGCATGTTGTTGTACTGGGACGTGATGACTTCGGGAACTTCCGTGCCGCAGTATTTCCCGTGAAGCTTCGAGTCGGACGAGAGGCCGCTCCGCACCTCCACAAAGTCGTACTTGCACACCTTTAGAAAGGATATACGGATGTGCCGTCACTGGATATATCAGAGTTAACTGTTATGTACATATTTACAGATCTTTATTTCATATTCATGGAAGGAGTCTCCAGTGGCATCACAGTCTACAAGAGAGAGAGAGAGAGAGAGAGAGAGAGAGAGAGAGAGAGCGCTTCGACATCACAAACCACCTCATTAGTGATTCTTTTCCTATCGGGACAGTAACCCTTACATACTGTATAGAATACTGACCACACACACACACACACGCGCGCACGCACGCGCTCCTCACCTCATTCCCTTCCAGTTCAAAGGCCTCAAACTGCACGGATATGCGGTACTGCGTGGGGGCCACCACTTGCCAAACGCAGTTCTTGTTGGGCGGGTATTCTTTCGGCCAGCCTGGCGTCGTTATGGTGCCGTTCAGTTTGGACAGCAGACCTCCACATGCGGCTACGGAAAGGGAAACAGGAACAAATATCGCTTGGCGTCTGTTTCGCGTTAGAGAAGAGACGGACGATGTGCTTGTACCGCGAGCCTGCGTGAAGACAAACGGGGCTTCGGACGTTTGATGGTTGCCGTGGTACTTCAGAGCCACCGCGACACGCTGTGCCTTGCAGCGTAATCTAATTAGAGGCGGAAGATTCATTCACATGAGCTATATGTGGATGTGTGTGCGGTCGCGTGTTTCCGATTTGCGCTTACATGTGGCAGTGTGTGTGTATGTTGGGGGGAGGGGTTGCTGTGCGAATGCAGGGTTTCTTAAAAAAATCGATTTTTAATTAAAAAAAGGTTTCTTCTAGCGCCTCGATTTATCCTTTCTCACTATACACTACCAGTCAAAAGTTTAGACACACTCATTCTTTATGTTTATTTATCATTTTTCCACATTTTAGAATGATAATAAAGTCATTAAAACTCTGGAGTAACACAAATGGAACTATACGAATTATGCTGTGATTAAAAAAAAAATCCAAAATAAATTAAAAAAAAAAAAATTTCTTTGAATCTTCAAAGTCGACACCCATTTCTGGAAATTCTTGGCGTTTTCTGACCCGATTTCTTGAGGAATTTCCCTGAGATGATTTTTAAACAGTATTAAAGGTGTTCACACCGACGCCGGACGCTTACCCGCTGCTTTCTGAAATGTTTCGCTCCCGAGTCTTCCGTTTAAATAAAGACTTTTTTTGTTCGTTTTGTAATGGAAGAAACGAATACGTCGGCACGATTATACTTTTGTCTACGACGCCGATTTCACACGTTGAATCACGCGCCTTCAGATCAAAAGCTTTTTGAGATCGCGAGAAACGTTTCCAGTCGAGTGTCCACAAACTTTTGACCGGTGGTGTACGTTTAGAAGTAGAGCACGGCAGCTTAAACGTTCGGCTTGAATGCAGCGTGCGCTTCAGTCATCAGCCAGGGGAAGTGTTTGCGCAAATAGTTTAGAGTTTACGCTTGCACGCTGTTTGTCCTTGTTGTTTTCCTGTTGACCGAGGATGTTTTCTTCAGCCATGTGGATTGGTCATAGCTTCCGCTGGCCATGTCTGGGTCAGGCAGGGGGGGGAAACACCTGCACTCACACACAAACACACAAACGCACAAACGCACGTGCGCGATTTCTCGTACCTTCGCAGCTTTTTTTGTCCGGGGCCAGTTCGTATCCAGGGTCACACGCGCACTTGAAGCTCCCCAATGTGTTCACGCACCTCTGCTCACAGCCGCCGTTATCAGGCTTCATGCACTCGTCCTCCTCTACAAACACACACGTACGAAGCATGAACGCTGTTAGTGACTCGCCCTACGCTTTATTCCTATGTATAGCACCTTTCACATGTAAGTATACATTATAGGTATGGTGTGTGTGTGTGTGTGTGTGTGTGTGTGTGTGTGATACCTTTAAAGAAATTTGCAGCGAAGCCGGCTTTATTCACCGTTCCGTCTGAGACGAATTTCATCCACAGCGTGTTGGAGGTGGAGCGAACGTCTTCAGGGATGTCATAGCCACAGAATCGACCAATCAGTGGGCTGCTCTCAGACAGGCCGTCCCGCACCTCCAGATAGTCGTACGCACAGCTGTCGTGCCTCTCGATCTACACACACACACACACACACACCGATACACATGATAATAAATAAACAGGGTGCACGAAAGCTCACGTACGCAAACATCCTCGGCGGTTCGGCATGATCTGAACACGTTCACGTGCGTATACGCTCGATCGGCGGCGTAGGAATTCGGCCGCAGGAACATAAACATGTCGTGTGTTCTTTGCATTATCGTGTTAATAGCGCCTTAGGTGTCATAGCCTTAAAGCATTCCAATGAAAACAGGATCTCGCATACCAGATGCGTGTGTGCGTGTGCGCGTGTGTGCTGGTATGCCAAGGTCTTCGGGTTAGTCTTCCTCTTGGATTGTATGGACGCAGGAGAACGAGCCATGTGTGTAAGTGTGTCTCTCTTTCTATTACGCACACTAACACACACACACACACACACACACACACACACACACACGCATTCCTAAACAGTCGTGAATAAAAAGGAGAACGCTTCCTTTTACTTTCAAAGCTTTTTAACAGTCCGCTACGGCCTACAGACCCAAGAGGGCCACAACTATACAACTCCAAACATTCCACACACACACACACACACACACGCACACACACATACACACACACACATACACATATATATATAAATATACAAATGTCACCAAAAAGTCAAAACTGTTGGATATTCCTATGCTTGTCATGACACATACACACACACAAACACACTGATCACATAGACACACACACACACACACACACTCACACAGTGATCACACACACACACACACACACACACAGACACACTCACACACTGATCATACACACACACACACACACACACACACAGATCAGACACACAAACACACACACAAACACACACACATGGACATCTGACTGTACTGTAGTGGCTAGGCACAATCCTAATCTGATTAGAGACAGAGAAAAAGAGAGAGAGAGAGAGTAGCAGGGGAGAGAGAGAGAGAGAGAGAGAAAGAGAGAGAGAGAGAGAGTAACAGGAGAGAGAGAGAGAGAAAGAAAGAGAGATAGAGAGAGTAGGAGGAGAGAGAGAGAGAGAGAGCAGGAGGAGAGAGAGAGAGAGAGAGAAAGAGAGAGAGAGAGAGAGTAACAGGAGAGAGGGAGAGAGAAAGAAAGAGAGATAGAGAGAGTAGGAGGAGAGAGAGAGAGAGAGAGAGAAAGAGAGAGAGAGAGAGAGTAACAGGAGAGAGAGAGAGAGAAAGAAAGAGAGATAGAGAGAGTAGGAGGAGAGAGAGAGAGAGAGAGAGCAGGAGGAGAGAGAGAGAGAAAGAAAGAGAGATAGAGAGAGTAGGAGGAGAGAGAGAGAGAGAGAGCAGGAGGAGAGAGAGAGAGAAAGAAAGAGAGGGAGAGTAGCAGGAGAGAGCGAGAGAGAGAAAGAGAGAGAGAAAGAAAGAGAGATAGAGAGAGTAGCAGGAGAGAGAAAGAGAGAGAAAGAGAGAGAGAGAGAGAGAGTAGGAGGAGAGAGGAAGATGAAACTAATGTAAAAAGATGGAGAGTTTCGAGTTTACATCAAATCATTATTTGATAAATCATTCCGTGTCATTCTTATGAATTGAATTAAAAGGTCACGCTGTTATTGACAGTAACTCCACTTCGTGTCAGGACACGTGACCCTGCCCTGTCCCTAAAATGCCACGCCCTCCCCGGGTGACCTGTTCCTCACGCGGTCAGCGCGGAACAAAAACAACATTAACATCCGTCTTTGTACCTCGAAGGCCTGAAAGCTGAGACCCACGCTGTAGCCCTCAGACACGCTGATCCGCCACACGCACTCCTTAGACGGCCTGTAGTCGTCTGGGTAGTTTGGAGACTGAATCTGTCCGGAGTCTTTATTGACGTCCCCGCCACAAACCGCTACAGGGGAGAGAGAGAGAGACGTTTTACGTTTAAATAAATAAATACGCTCTTTTTTTTTAAATAAAAAAGCAGCTTTATTTAACACGTGCACCTTTTTTTCCCCGTTTCGAACAAGCTGAGCTGGAGCCACGAACGCTGAACACGCGCTCGGATTCTCGTATTTCCTCGTTTTTACTTTGTCGAGTAAAAAGTGACGGAGTGAAAAAAATCAATCGCACGCTGCAAAACGTGCACCTCACCTTCGTACACGGCGGAGAAGCCTTTTCCCACCCAGTTACTGCTGCTGCGAAACTCGATCCACATCCGGCTGTCCGTGGAGATCAGCGTTTCGGGAATCTTATCGCCGCAAAAACGACCTGCACGCACACACACACACACATACACACACACACACACACAGAGAAACATTCACATTTTAGAAACAATAAGAGACAAAGACCTCTGAGAACACTCGAATTATTCATCCAGTTACTGGATTTCTCCTGCTTAGTACACATTATTCTGTGTGTGTGTGTGTGTGTGTGTGTGTGTGTGTGTGTGTGTGTGTGTGTGTACCAAGAAGAGGGGCTTTCCTCCAATACCCGTCCCGCACCTCGATGTAGTCGTACCAGCACAGACTGCTCTTGTAGAGGTCCATGGTGGTGAAGTTGAGCACTATCTGGAAATAAATAAATAAATAAATAAATGAGGATCATGAACGGTTACAGACGTTACGGAACCGTTACAAAAACGTTTGTTTTGGGTTTTTTTCCGTCGCAGGGCTGTGCGTTACCTTCTCCCCGGGTGTGACAGAGATCCTCCAGACGCAGTGCGTGTACGAAGGGTATCCGTTCGGGTAACCGGGAGACGAAAAGTTTCCCGCCGAGTCCTGCAAAGTCTCGCCGCAAGCTGGTAGAGAACGGGGGGGGGGGGATAGTGAACCATGATTCGATTTAGACGATATTATGCCTCACAGTACACTGAAACGTGACCCTGATATCGTAACGTTCCTTAAGAAGCGCCCGGTGATTTATTGTTACACGTAAGGAGCTTGTTTCAGCGCAGAGAATACACGGAACCTTCAGGCGCCGGTAGCGTTAGGGAATCGGACGTCGCCTCTGAGACGAGCCAGATTTGCTCTTAACCTCGGCCAACCGTCGAGCTCTTTTTTCCTCCTGCTTAATTAGCCACCGAAGATCTGCGGAAGTGCCTTTACACCAGAAAAATCGACCCGCTGCATCTCCGTAAAATGCCTGCCGGTGCTGAAAATAATAGTGAGCACATGTGTGTACTCTCAGGCTTGAATGACATCATCTTAATTAAAGCACGGGTTTGAACTGGACCGTTTAGCGTCGCGGTCCGCGATCGGGCCGAGAGGGTAAGAGGAATGCCTAACTGAGTGTTCACTCATCATTAAATTAATCAGAGAGAGAGAGAGAGAGAGACTTTTATACAGTGATTAGTCACCTCAGACAATGCACCAGTCATGAAGGGACATGGACCGAGAACATTTACAAATCAGCTGCTTTGTTAGTGAATATAATGAAGAATGAAACCACACACACACACACACACACACACACACACACACTCGCGGTAGATTACCTGGACACCTGTAGAGTTTCTTGGCTTGTGAAATGTCTCCTTTGCTGAGCCTGGTTCTCTGGCCGATCGCAGGCCGGACGCCGTTCTCGTCACGAGAAGGGAGGATGGTGTCCAAAAACATTCCCCTGAAAGACCGAGAGAAGACCGAGTGTTCGGAGCGGAGCGCGATGCCGAGAGCTACGTTTTCCTAAGTGCGTATACTCCATGTCTCACCTGGAGAAAGTGTTTCTGGCGTAATGCATGATGCTGTCGAAGTCGTACGGCTCGCCGAGAGAGTTCACCTCGCCGGGCTCCATCTTTAGAAAGTTATATTCCTGACCTGCACATGATCACACACACACACACACACACACACACCGAGACAAGGTTATGGAATTATGCCGTCCTCTTCATTCAGACATGAAATAAATAACACGTGGGTAATGCCATACCGGGCTGAATGTTGTCCCGGATGATGGTCACGTGATCGTCGCGATCGGGCCTCGTGTGCTCGTGCCAGAATCCGATCACGTGACCCAGCTCGTGAACCACGATGCCAAACTTGTCGCAGTTTTTCCCAATGGAGATGGCCTGAGGGCCGTTACCACGACGACCCACGTAGGAACAGCATCTGCGATACGAGAATGGATAATACATAATGAATGAATTCATTCATTCAAGTGTCGCCTTCAAATCCTTCAGATGTGGACTTCCCGCGGACTCAGCCGCCGGCTTCACGCGGAAATAACGCTTTTTGAGGCTTCCGATTTTTAAATAGAAACATTAAAATAGAACGGCATTTTGGTTATTTGGATAGCTTGAGTTCAATTTATTTAAATCTGCCGGATATATAGGCCAGTGGGGTAATATATTGTGGCAGCGTGTATTAAGTAAGGATTAAAACACTTGGGCGGGACACTATTAGAGGAAAATAATCAATGATAGAACCACACATTTCACACATTCAGTACATTAAAAACACACACACACACACACACACCCACACATGAGTTATCGTACTTGACAGTTGGCGTAGTTACTGTTAGTGCTTATAGAGAGCTGTCACACCCTGTAACAGTATATTATATTTACGTAATGTGTACGTGTACGGGCATAAACGCGTGTCTGTGTGTGCCAACACGGCTAATCAGTTCATAACCCAGTATTAAGAGTGTTACGGTATTTGGCACCTTGTGCGTAATTTGGATGTCTTGGCGATGCTGTAATTATAGTTTGGTAGTACAAGCCCACAAAGCTGATTACTATAATCAGCACTGTTTCTGTGAAGACTCCTGAGAACCATGCTCACAGCTTTGTCATGTAAACAAATAAATAAATAAATAAATAAATGATTCTGCAGAACATTTCACTTGGTGTCCCATAACTGTTCGTGACAGTCACCTCCAGGTCAGTATTGACCTTACAGTCCAGGTCAGTATATACTGTGTAATGCTTTGTTTTCCATTTGTCTTGGCAGAGTCTTGCATATTCTTATGCAATCCAGAGTCGTATTACCTTGGAATCCTGTTCTAGTTCCTAGTTATTGGGTTTTTAAGTTTTCCAAGTAATTTCCTATTATCTCAAGCAGCTTTGGGTGCTCGTGTGTCTCAGTCACTGTCGTCCGTTGCAGTGGCTGTTCTGTCCCCGACTGTGAGTCTGAGAACCCTGCTCTGAAGTGAATCCAGGCTGGCTGAGGAACCCATTCGAAAGCTCGAGACATGTTATTAAAGGTAGGTCATGTAGAGTCTCTTGTGGAGTGCTCCATGTTGAACCGGTGCTACATTCAGAACGCCCTGCAGACCCAGCATAGTGATTATGTTGCAGTTCCTCTGTCATTGTGTCTGTCTCTCATTGTGTTGATTCGAATCGCAATAAACAACTGTTACCGTACGTTACTGTACAACAGACTTGTTCAGCGCCCAAGTACCAACCCCCAAAGTTCCTGAACGTTGACCAACTCCCAAGTAGGGACTTTCCGAGGGCTAAATATTTTACCCGGAACTTAATTTAGACCCTGGTCCTTGCGGTGGAAACACACCGAGTACCTTAAAAAGTCCGTAGTTCCCGGGGAAAGTTCCTGCGGTGGAAACGCGGCTTATGATAAAGGTTAAAGTCACTGTCCTAGCTTGTTCCCCAACCTTGCTTCTGCTCCTTCTTTCCTTTCTGCCCCTGTCCTTGAATGGGTCTTTGTCTCCACTTCTCTTTCAACCTCAGTCTTTGATTATGAGCCCCTGACGGTTCCCCTGCCCATATCAGCTAAATCTAACCCAGCTCCTTGCATCGAGCCTTTTCTAGGGTCAAGCCCAGCCCATGAGACTCCCCCAGTGGTAGATACAGGCTGGGAACCTTCCCTACTCTCCGTGTCAGGCTCTATTCCTTCCATTGTCTCAGTTGCAGCCTCTGATCTTGCCCCAGAGTCGGGCTGTCGGTTGTCTCAATTTCTTCACCAGATCATTTCTATTAACCTTTTCATCAGATGTCCCAGTGTTCCTAACAGGTCCTGTTTCCTTCCTACTGTTGCTCACAGGTCCTGCTCCTTCACCAGCTCTGCTCACATGGCTGCTTCCTTACAAGTGTTACTCACAGGTCCTGTTCCCTTCCCTGTATTGCTCACAGGTCCTGTTCCCTTCCCAGTGTCACTAACTAACCTTCATTCCTTCTCATTGTTGCTCACAGGTCCTGTTCCCTCCCCCAATGTTCCTCAAAGGTCCTGTTCTCACAACAATGTTGGTCCCAGGTCCTGTTCTCTCTCCCAATGTTCCTCAAAGGCCCTGTTTCCGCCACAGTGTCGGACAAAGGTCCTATTCCCTCCCCCAATGTTCCTCAAAGGTCCGGTTCTACCCACAATGTTGTTCTCAGGTCCTGTTCTCTCTCCAAATGTTCCTCAAAGGTCCTGTTTTCGCCACAATGTTGGCCGAAGATCCTATTTCCTCCCCCTCGATGTTGCTCACAGGTCCTGTTCCCTCCTCAGCATTGCTCACAAGTCCTGTTTACTTCTCAGTGCTCTTCACAGGTCCTGTTCCCTCCCCACTGTTGCTTACATGACCTGTTACTTCCCCTGTTAGCCTCAGTCTTCAAGACCTTGCTCCTTTTCTACTGTCTGGCTCAGCCTACGTCTGATTTCTACCCTTGGCCCTGCGCTACTTGGCCGTTTCTATGTTTCTTGTTCTGTCTCTCGTCTTGTTTTAGGCTTCACAGCACCCGGGTCTCCAAGTCATGGGTTTTTCCCAAAATAAACTATACAAATAAGTTTTTTTGGGTTTTTTATTTTAAATTCAGCCCCACGCTGGATTCTGCTATTCTCTTACACTGTGGTGTTTCCACTCTTGGGAATGAATGGCAGTTCAATGAGCATGGTACTATGGATTATGTAGAAAGAGACACTCAACACCATACTGCATAATATTACAGAGAAGGGTCAGCATAGTAAAGTCAAAGCTCAAGCAATAGAGTGAAACCTTGAAAGTCAGTACTTATGCATGGCTAGGACACACACGCATACACACAGTCGTAATCTCAGTCAGGACTCTATTTATATTGTGGATTAGAACACCTAAAGCCCTTATTTCATTGCCAATGATAGCGCAGCGCAGCATGCGTGCACACACACACACACACACACACACACACACACTTGCTCTCGCAACACAAGCTCAAGCTAAAGTACCTCATCATGACGAACAAAGAACTATGAACCCCTGAAACCCAAACACAGATGCAAGGAGAGCTCACTGGCGCTATTCACGACCAATCCTTCGTACACGCTGCAATATTACGCGACAGCAAACGTGCACAGAAGTGCGGTGTAGATGTGTTTACATGAACAGGTGCGCGTGTGATTGACACCGGATTATTCTAACAGCCATGCTGTCTGTAAATAACATTCTGTAACGTTTTGCTGCATCCTTCTTTCTTCTCTTTGCGCTCTCTGAAGCCTATGAGCTTTGGCAAGTTCCTAAATTATTTTTGTATTTCCGCCACTTTTTTTTTTTTTTTTTTTTCAGGCAACTCCCAGTTTGAGGTGTTTTCTCATTCCAAAACACTTTATCGCACAAATATGGCAACGATAAGACATTTTCTGAATGCTAGTTGCCAAGGAGGATTTCATGTTCACTGAAACTATATAGGTGCAAATTGGGGAGAAAAAAAAAAGACCAGACCTATTTGTTTTCGATTTTCCAATTAAAATTGGTCAGTTTTGATGAACTTGTGCAAACAACCACTGAGACCCCACCCCACCCCACCCATTCTGATGACGCTCTTGTATCTGCAGGATTTCATGCATTGCTCGGCGCTGCTCCTACGTGATTGGCTGACTGGATAATTGAATGAGCATGAATGCGCCGGGCTACAAGTGTTCCCATTAAAGTGCTCGGTGAGTATATTAGCTTACCGTATCGTAGTAGCCGTGATGCCGTGATGGACAGATATTGATTTAGTGCTGCTCGTCTAACTCCCGTCTCTCGTTTATTTTTTTTTTTTCCCCTCTCTCCCTCTCTCTCATTATCACGCCGGCTCGTTAGATGCCATTCCACAGAACAATGGCCGGCCTGCTCGGCGTGGTAACGAGGCAGGAAGGAAAAGTGAGCTGACTGTAGTAAAGTCGTCTCCTCTGACACGCTCATACACACACACATACACGCACTGCTTCGTTTTCAAAACACACACACTACAGGATGCCCACATAACAATGAGAGGTGAATGAGTAAGAGAGGTTTGTTTTTTTCAAACCGTGGCAAATCTAACATTTGAGTTATTACCTGAACGAATACCAAACAAGTGAGTATCCAATTATCCCAAACCTATATACTGTACATTTTACATCAGAGCATGCCCCCTTCTCTTTCAACCTCTCTCTCTCTCTCTATCTATCTGTCTGCTCTTTTCTTTCTATGCTTCTAAATCGGCTGTGTGTTTCAGCCCCAATCCAAACAATGGCGTCATTTACTAATGACGCGAAAGCCGGTCGAACCGTCGGACCGTGTCGACTGCAAATCGTCTGGAGGGCCGAACCTTTGAAATGAGTCCCGCTGGAACGCGTTCATCAAATGAGTCGCTTGTGTCCGGTCGCCTTAGGCGTTATAAAGTGTTGTACTGTGTTACGTTGCACCCTATGACCTAATGATTCGGCGCACGCTCGTACGCGAGGTCTCACCCGCACGGCCGGTACGTGAAGACGATGTAGCTCTCTTCGTCTGTTTTCTCAACGAAGGTCACGCAGGTCTGTTTCTCCCAGTGTCTCATGGCCTGCTTAAACATCGCTCTTTGACTGCCTGAGAAACACACACACACACACACACACACACACACATATATGAAATATAGCACCACGCATACAGTGTTTCATCTTTTCTCATATAAGTATTAAACACCCAAACCTAACAAGCATAGACACCTCCATGCATGCCCGCATGAACACACACACACACACACACACACACTCACACAGTTTCAGAACACACACATTTCACATACACACAAACAGTGGAAAATAAATGCAACGTAGCGCTGTATACTGCGGTACATTTTTTTTTTTTACACACACATATATAAATATTTATATATAATATCATGATAATGATTATGTACGCTTATTAACCTTCTGAGTAACCAATCAGATTTGAGAACAGCTCTGTGTGTGGTATAAGTGAACATCAAAAAGATAAAAATTTGTCCTGATGACGCTTACATATTATGAATGACAAAAACAAAAACAAAGACAAAAACACTTAGCCATTTCGGAGACCTTTAATCACATGTCTTCCTGCTTACAGACTGCTCGCTCTGATTGGCTGAAGGCACCCACACACACACACACACACACACACACACACTGTACACGTTACTCACCGGTGAAGTTGCCTCCTATAATGTAAGGGATGACACCTCCGGGCCAGATTCGCTCTGCTCTGGAAGTGGCGGCTCGTGGGACGCGAGATTTACCCGCTCTCGCCCTTCTCTCTCTCTCCCCACTGCCCACTGAGCCAGCTCGCGAGCTCTCCTCCTTACTTGTGTTCTTAGATGGTTCTGCACGAAGAAAGTGAACGCGTGTGCAAACATTACATATGCTGCAAACACGTCGCAATTCTGGATTAGCTTTTAAACCTTAGTAGGCAGGCTAAACTTCCTTAAATGTAACACGAACCCTAGCGCTATCCCCTGTACGTAGAAGCGGCAGCACTGTCAGCATGAGAGTTCTGAGAGTTCCTCAACCTCGGCTACTTCGCTCCGGTTCTAGCGGCCTGATCTAAACCACTGCGACCCTGACCAGGCAGTTACTAAGGATGAACGACTGTTCGTTTGAAATAATGCGTTTATATTCGTTCTGCGCTAATATGCACACATTCACGCGGTAGCCTAGAGCGAGCACGAGTCGATAACCTGTCCTGCTTCCTACGGCGCTTCCTCCGTGCTAGCGAAGTCTTCGTGTCGGATTCTCCGTGTCGAAACGCCACGGTAGCCGGCTATGAAGTGATGAAGGGATCAGCGGATATTAAAATAAAACACCTCGAACTTTAAATACGCTCACACGGAAGAGAGAGAGAGAGAGAGAGAGAGAGAGAGAGAGAGAGAGGGCGAGCGAGGCAGAGGCGTGGACATGCGTGAGAGCGAACTTACCGAGACCCAGTCGTCGTATTCTCTCTAGCAGGAGGTATAACTGCCCTCGCTTTCTGGTGGAGTCGTGCTCTTCTGCGCCACCTGAAACGCAAACGCCGGCGTTATGACCTCGTGGAATCGTGATTCAGCGCATTATAGATGTGACGTCATTACGGCTGTTAGATCGGCGTTATGAAGGCATCTCTTCCTGCCCGAGCGTGACAGGAAAGGTGTGAAATTCCACAGAGTTTGTGTGTGTGTGTGTGTGTGTGTGTGTGTGTGTGTGTGTGTCATCTTTACTGTTTTCCCACCTCACTTCAATCTTTACTTTTTTACTTCTCTTATAAGGCCTCCATTGTCATCACTCCATCATCACTTATTCCGTTTTTCTAACCCACTTATTCATTCTCCCCGTCTTTCCTCTCTCGTGTACGGTACACACACACACACACACACACACACTCTTGATCTGGTCTTTCCCTCTCTTTCTGTAACCCTCTCTCACTCTCTAATGCTCTCTCTCTCTCTCTCTGGAATGTCAAAGTGGACAGGAAAATCAGGAACAAACAAAACCGGCCGAGTCGGAGGCTCAGGAAAAGGCTGAGGTTAGGGATATGCGCATGCATACACACATATACACATACACACAGACACACATACACACACACGCCCCTATACACTTAGGCACTAACGTAGCTGCACGCATTAATGTCTTCTCTGTATTATATGAACATGTCGTCAGCGTGTCCGTTTGGATCACGTGGATCCTCCCGACCCTCGGGACGCGTTAAACAGAAACCAGACGTTGTCCTGATGCTAAGGATTACGGCCTAGGCTTAATCTGTCAAGGATCATCCTACAACACAATAGCCATTGATGTGCTCGGATAAATCATGAAGAACTAGAGGGAGGATATTATTCCAGACAAAACTCAAACGCAATGACACACACACACACACACACTTTCCTCTCTCTTGCTCTTTAAACACACACACACACACACACACACACACACCAAACTCGCACGTACGCACACCCAGATGGTTTGCTGATGCTGCTCCAGAGACGAGACAGTGGCATTTATCAAGTCTAATCACCCGGGGCTTTAAAACTCCACCGATATCAACTCCTCCGAACCTGTAATCAACTAAATATCATCTTACTCAAGCGCGCTAATCCCTTCGTATCCTTCGTGCTGTCTCCCAGCTCAGTATATCCTACCCCGTGAGTACGTACGAGTCTAAAATACACAAACGCTCAAAATCCCCATCGCTTCGGACTCTCTCGCTGTCTCTCGTATTCAGGATTAAAATGGTGATGAATAGAAATACTTATGGAACGGCTCATGCTAGCGGTACTCTCGGTGCTATATGAGATTAAGACCTAAGGTTCAGTGGAAGCAGGACAAACTGTTAACAGGTAAATATGTAAATGAATAAATAAAAACCACACTCGGGTTACACAGCAGGACCTACAGAGGGCTGCGGCGCGTATATTTCTGTCCTTCTTCCGAAAGCTGAACGGCGGCGTTATGTCATACGCTAGCGCTCGGGACAGCGTGAACCTTACCCGACGTGTGGCCTTGCCTCGCGTGCCGGTGCCGAGCGAGGTCTATCGTCCTGTCGACCTGAAACATTTTCAGATCCTCCTCGTCCAAGGCGATGTCTCCCCAGAAGACCGCTGGAGCGGACGGGTCCGGGGAAAGCGAATGAGACAGAAAGAAAGAAAAAAACAGACATATGTTACAACACACATCGTTAGTAAAGACACGAACGCACTCTTCGTCGCATTTCCACACGCTCTCCGGAACGTCAGCGTTGTCTCACCGCAACCTCTGATTTAAAACACACATATTACAAAACAACAACAGCGCCGAGGCGCAACGGTCCGCTCAGACGCCGATGACATCGCGAGTCTGACTGCGGGAGCGGGATCCTAATTAGCTTTTTCCCGCTGAAACTATTCCTGGAGGAAAGAAAGAACTAGCGGTCGTGTCGTTTCGGAGCGAAGAATTACTCAAAGTTGCGTCACGTTCGAGCCATTTACTTTCCAAGAATGATCCCGATTTCCTTCCCGACTCGAATTCCCGCTGCGCCGTGCCCTAGCTTATTCTCAGTCGCGCCCGGCGCGTCGTACGACGTTCTTAATTTAGACGCCTGTCGCCGAGGAGACCGTAGAGATGGCTATGATAGAGAACATAATGAGACAAAGACGTACTTAACCTTGATGCTTAACAAAAACAAAACAAAACAAAAAAACACAATGCAAGACTGGATGTTCCAATGAAATTGAAATGGGTTCACACACCCGTATGTGTGTGTGTGTGTGCATTCTTCATTCTCTGCTCTCGTACAATACCCTTCCCCAGTCTCTTAACGGCACTCCGTATTTGCTGGGTATCAGCGCTCTTTGTCTCTTGGGACCAAAACCTAAGTATAGCTCTCGTCTTTGTGTGTGCGCGCTGCTGGAAGGTCATGTCGGAGGATTCCGCCTTCGTGTCACTGCTCTGCACTAAGTGACGTACCTTAATGCTACTTTCACTTGTGCTGTGGATTGTTGACGTACGCTCTACGCTGACAGCGACGTCGGTGACCTATCGATGTTACGAGGTCCGAGCGATCTATAGACGAATAAAGAATGCATGAATCCATACGACCTGTATAAAGGGATTGGGCAGAAATGCTGAAACAGCCTCTGGGAAAAACGCTGAGGTAACAGCTGGCCGCGAGAACACTGCTTGTGCGAGGCGAACTGAACCGAGTCCGTCGGGGTGGATGAAGCGGTAGCCCCGGGTGTCTGGGACGAGAAGATTTTGTGCTGGTTTTAATTAGTACTTGCCCAGCGGTAGGTTAAAAAAAAAAAAAAAAGTCATATCTAATAACATCAAGGACGAAAGAGAGCTGTGTGTCTACTTCGTACTGAAGAATCGATTCGGAGTCAGCGTTGGAGTCGACACCGTTCTGACGACGAGAACGCGGCACGGTTGTGTTCGTGTAATGTTTGTACAACACGCCCATTAACGCTAAACCGTGCACAGCAGGGCTCAAGCACAAAGTTTGGTTTTTAATCTAGTATCTGGAGCGTTAATGAACTTTATAGCGCGAAGACTACGTCGAAAAGCCCCATGTTACAATATGCGCTGATAGAAGTGAAACCGAATGGACGTCCTGTCTGTACAGCGCAACGAGACGAGAAAGATCTCTGACATGTGATCTGGGATTTGGGATTGGAGGGGAGGTGGAGGCGGTGGGGGGGTGCTTGGGGGGGGTGCTTCGGAGTATTTTGTGAAATCTGCACTAGAATGAAATGGAGTTATGATGTCGGATGGGGTTGGGTCATTTTAATCCGAGAGTTTTAATCTGAAAAAAATACGAGATTACGCTCCGTTCGAATGAGGTTAAACACGGCGTATTTTTCATATAAATTCTCCTTTGATTTATTATCATGAAGTATAAAACTGTACAAATAACCGACAGTGAAAATAAGGTGTTCGGGTATGATCTTAACCTGTGTGTGTATGTGTGTGTGTGTGTGTGTGTGTGTGTTATTTAGGGTCAGACAGCTGGTTTAATCCATGAGAGCTCTGTCCTTAGATGATATGTTTATCTCTCTCCAAACGCAGCAGCGTGTATTACAGACGAAAGCAGCGACGGGAAGGAGAACGGCATGGCACGGCACGCCGCACACGCACGCGCACGCACGCACGCACGCACGCGCGGCAGAAAACCCCGTCCGCGTCTTCTGCGCTTTGGGACGGAGAACTCTGAGCGACGCGTTCCTGTAAACACGTCAGCGGTTATGTAAATGCGTATCGGGGGGATACGCCGAGGACGGGTTTCTCTAACTGATGTATGACTAAAGACCTCTGAGGGACGTGAGCGAGAGCGAAGTGACGCAGAGCATTCTGGGTAAACGCCAACAGCAAGTCCTTAGAGGTCTGGAATTGTGTGGAAGAACAGACACGAACGCTTGAATAATCCTGGCGGAAAAAAAAAAAAAAAAAAAAAAAAGAACACGACATTAAAGTCCGACTCCTGAAGACGTCCTGGAAGGTTATGCTAAAGGAAAGTATATCGTGAAACTTCAGAACATTGCTGAGGAGAAATCCAACCTGATTCCAATCATGTGATGCTCAGAGACTCGTCTTTAGTCGACGCTGAAATGACCCTAAACTGTAATAAAACTTGTATGAGGACGACACAACATCTTCCCTGAGACTCTCTCTCACTCTCTGTACTTCTGTGAGCTGAGCAGCTGTCGGTCGGACAGATCGGACAGATCGGACAGGTCCTTTCACGCGTCGCTTCGTGTTCGAAAGCCGTAATTGCTTAATTGGTGAAATGCATTCTGGGAGGAAGTGTGCACGCTGCTGATTCACGCTTTTCCGCTCCAAAGCAAACAGTCGGAGACGGGCCGAAGCGCTGACTCGGGAATATTCGGCGAATTTTCGGAAGCCGGCTGTCAGGCCGGAGTGCTCCTGGAAAATCCTGTTTAACAGAAGGTGACTCCGCGGACGAGTTTCCCTTCTGCCCTCGATGCGCGCTCGCGCACGCAGCCTACGTCCTGTGTTCGCATGTCAGGTCCGACTTATCGCAAAGACAAACCAGCTGGCACGGTGCCACAAATATTTGCCCCCCCCTGTCCGT